>NC_134363.1:118726564-118974064 GCF_048569485.1 Anomaloglossus baeobatrachus
TTATGGTGCAGTCATGAAGCCTATGGGGTGGCAATTCCTGACATTCCCTCTCCAATAACACACTAGTCAAATCAGAGAGAGGATCAGGAAGACTTCTGGTAGTCACTGAAATACAGGTCTCTAGACAATGGTCTTTACAATATGTGCTTCACTTTATTATTTCTTGGGTTTGCGAGTCAACAGTGGGATTATGTAATACTAACCAGGGGATCCCCAATCAATTTGTGCAGGAAGACCCTTAAAAACATAGCATGATATGAGCTTTGAATGAAGTACCCCTATACAGCGTTCCAGCCCCTGCACACACTCAAAAGAAAACCCTTGAGTAAGAGGTTCAAATCAATGAAAAACATATGTACTGGATTTGATAACCCTTTCAAATCCAACCCTGAGGAACAAGAAAACTGTTCATCGATCAAGTTTGCCCCTGAGCAACTATCAAGAAAGCCCGTTATAGAGACTTCTAGGCCTCCAACGTTAACCCTTGTGGGTATTAAACATTGAGACACCATAGTGTCCCCCAAACAACATGGATCTAGGAGTTTTGTGACTGCCATCTTTCACTGGGCACAGAGAGGCAGGCACTGATAGTGTCCCTTTTTGCCACAGAAAAAACAATATCTGCCCCTTTTACCAGGAGTGGAGGTTTTCACCCCACGGAACGTCCCTCCAAGCTGCATGGGCTCAGGTGAGGCCTCTGTCGGTACAGAAACACCCTCCCAGAAAGTTTTAGTTTCATGGAACCTCTGACGAAATGGGTGATCAATAAGTATGACCAGAGACTGGCACACTCTAAAGAAGGAAGAGTCTCATACACCACCAGTGCTTCCTTTAGCATTTAGGAGAAATCCTGGAAAAACTGGATTTTAAGCACAAGGTTGTTCCACTGTGTGTCTGTGGACCAGTGTTGGAATTCAGAGCAATAATCCTCTGCAGGCTGAGTCTCCTGTTGCAGTTGTCGCGGGCGAAGGGGTTGGGAACGCCGCTCGCCTGGAACCGCTGGCGCTCGGGTCCGGTGCTTCTGCTCCTCAGTGGCTCGAGCACGGGGTCGGACCCGGGGGCTCTAGCAGCGCCTCCTCGCCCACGAGTGAAAAGGGGGAGGTTTGTGGTGGGATGTTTGGGGATGTCGGTCGTGACGCCACCCACAGGTTGTGGTGATGGTGGGCACCACCGCTGCTGGTGACGGGGAATCTCGGGAGCGATGGCGGAGAGCAGCTAAGGTGTTGACCCCTCCGTGGGTAGGGGCTTTTGGTCCCGGGGCCCCGTTTGGGGAGTAGGGAGGAGGTATAGGTGCAGGTGCTGATGCGGGGAGGCAGCGTGGGCGCGGGTGCAACGTTGTGGTGCAGCGCGGTGCCGGATTGCACTGTTGTACTCACTTAGACACAGAAGGACAGAGTCTCTGGTAAACCAAACGGCTGGATGGACGGGGCCCACAGCTGGTTGAGGTATTCTCACTCTCCCCGGACGGGTTGATGGTGGCTGTCGTTTTCCTGCACCTATGTAAGTGTGTTTGACTCCTATGGCTTCCCATGGGTAGTCCGCTCCCCGGCGTGTACGTGTCGGGAGAGCCCGTTTTGCCCGCAGGCGCTGGCCCTTGGATCTCTGGTCCTTGGTGGTGGCACTTATCCGGACGGGTTGGGCTGTTGCCTTCTGACGGGACTTAGGTGGGAATGAACCCCTGAGGTCCAGACCGCAATCAGAGAATTTGACCTTTTCGGCGGCTCCTAGCCTAGTCAGGGTCTGAGTACCCTGCCTTGGTGCTTGGCTTCAATCTGCTCCCCGGTTCGGTACCGGTGGGCCACCACCCGACCCCGGTCCTACGGTTCCGTTGACCTACACCACCTCCTGCAGACGGCCACCACCGTCTACCGGCTCCAACCCAGACACCGACAGTCTTTACTCTTCTCACTTCCACTGTCTACTCCAATCTCCTGTCCTTTTCCCGCCTCCAGGCCTGTGAACTCCTCAGTGGGTGGGGTCAACCACCTGGCTCCGCCCCACCTGGTGTGGACATCAAGCCTGGAGGGTGGCAACAAGGATTTTTGGTTGACTGGTGTCACCTACCCAGGGGAGGGGGTGTGTGTGTGGTGTTAGTGTACTGTGCCCCATGGGGGTCCAGGGCATCACATAGTGAACAGATTTTAGACTTAGCTAAAGATGTTTTATTCGGATCATCATAGATGAGACCGAGTGCCAAGAAAAACCCGTCCACAAACGGGGTATCAGACGGCAAGAAAAAGGCCCACGCTTATGGGTTACCATTCAGGAGTGAGATAATAATTCCCACCCGCTATTGCTCACTACCAGAGGAGTGAGGAAGTTTAACTTACACACCTCCCTAAAAGTAACAAACTGGCTGCACACCCCAAAAATCAGGTGATCCAGTGACCAGGACAGATTGCTCCATTGTGGCAGACTGAGCTTGCTGCTGTACAGCCCTCCTTAGTTAAGCCATCTGAAGAAACAAGGTTTGCAATTGTTTCACTAGTGCAGCAACCGTGTTTGTGCTAGAATGTGAAAAGTTGGGCCAGCTATAATGTCATGAGCTGACTATTAGGATAGCGGGGGACAGGGGCTCCTATGCTGTCACCAACCTCAAGGTTACTAATGATGGTGGAGATGATTGGGTCCCATTCCTGGCTAAGCTCCTGACCAGTACTACTCTTATACCCCGACGGGGCAGGAGTGTGATGGAAAACAGAAGCCAGACACAGGAAAAAACAAGTATCTGACACACTGCACACACACACACACACACACACACACACACACACACACACACACACACAATGGAATAGATAATGAGAGACTCAGGAGTAAAGCAAGAGCAGTAAGGTAACAACAAAAAGGCAACAAGGGATAACTCTACAACCGCACTCAGCAACAAGGATAATAACAAACACCTGATAGTCTGGATCACAGCACCTCACCAGACCAGGTAAGATAACCTATAGCTGGCATACGTGGAAGGATCTAGCCAGCATATATAGGAGAGGAGCAGATGTGATTGGCATCCCTTCAACATGTGATCAAAGAAGACTAACGAGCAGACTAGCAGAGATTAACTTTTGCTAGCCTGTCTATGAATTACCAATCTGTAGGTCGATGCCTGAGTCTTCCTGCGCTGATTGCAGACACCAGGTAAGTCAGAAGCTGTAGTTTGAAAAGAACCCAATGCCGCCATGACATTGGCGAAGTTTGTAAAAATCTCTGTGTGACATGTCTTTAAAAAATACAATGTGTGCGGCTGTATCCATTTTGTATTTGCTAGGTTTCTTCAGCTGGCACCTATACACACTTGTAGGATGTGCAGGTCAGTCTTTTGAAATATTTGCAGTGAGTTTTTTTCTGACTGAGCACTCCGCCCTATAAACCAGGCTGTGTTCACAATCCTTATACCAGGAGTCCTAGCTGCCCAGACATGGAGGTTAGTCCAGATAGTGGCATTTCAAGTTAGATTTTTAGTCTAGCTGCCCAGACAAGGATGTTTTTAACCTAGATAGTGGCATTTTAGTTAGGGACCTGGAATATTGAGATTTACCTTGCCGTTTGGTGTCCGGGCTTACATGCATTGGCCAATTCATAAACTAAAAATCTCATTTTTTCATATAGCAGTAATGCAGTACCAGAGTTCCCTTATAGATTGATGGCATTTAGTGTGCGGCTGTATCCATTTTGTATTTGCTAGGTTTCTTCAGCTGGCACCTATACACACTTGTAGGATGTGCAGGTCAGTCTTTTGAAATATTTAAAAAATACAATGACCTATAAAAATTAATCCCTCATACATTTATTGACTCAAAAATAAAAAGTTATGCCTCTTGAAAGAAGGCGACAAAAAAAAGCACAAAAACAAAAATTTGGCTGAACATGAAAGAGTTAAGTATTACAGTTAAACTGATGTTTGTCAATCGCAATTTCAAGTTCCATATGGGAGAAACTTCTGTGTCTAATGGAACCAAACCCCCAACCCTGAGTATTTCTGTACATAAACCAGCATAAATCTCAGTAATGTAATTACTAGAACACGAAATGACTAGACTATATGTAAATTGATGGATGCTCAGATATTTTTTTTCATCAACGTTGATCAATCTGATTAAAGACTTAATTATATTATTTTGCTTGTGAATTGCAAAAAAAAAAGTAACATAGTCAGGGCTTATGGTGCAAATGGCTAAATTACGTGGCCCTGAATATAATGCAATTTGCAAAGTAGCTGGCAACATATTTGCCTTTTGTTATGGCCAAGATTAGTGATTCTCAAATCATTTTACCCCTCTCCCCACAGATGTGGTGGAGCGTGATTAGTCAGGCAGTTTTGAGAGCTGTCATATGGTGTGCAGCTCCTTCTCTGACTACACCAATGTCTAGTTGCCATAAAACTCAATTGTCTTTGACAATTGATGTTCGTGGCCAAGATATGGTTCACAGGAAGAGATGAACAGATCTGGCGAGATTCAAATTTGCCATTTTACGTGGATTTTGCCCAGAATTTGGATTTCAGTTAAGTAATTCTACACAAATTTAATTTTCTCTGTTATGCTCTAGGGTGTCTCCATACCTCAGAGCATAATAAACATAACATGTAAAATATCCACACACTCCTGCTGCTTCTGGTGTACACTGCCTGCGTGTCCAGTCCTTAGGGCCTGTTCACACTCCCTCTACCTTTAGTGGCCACTGCATGCCTGTCAAGTCCTCAGGGCCTCTTCACACTCCCGCCACCTTCAGTGCCCACTGCATGCCTGTCGAGTCCTCAGGGCCTCTTCACACTCCCACCACCTCCAGTGCCCACTGCGTGCCTGTCGAGTCCTCAGGGCCTCTTCACACTCCCGCCACCTCCAGTGCCCACTGCATGCCTGTCGAGTCCTCAGGGCCTCTTCACACTCCCGCCACCTCCAGTGCCCACTGCGTGCCTGTCGAGTCCTCAGGGCCTCTTCACACTCCCGCCACCTCCAGTGCCCACTGCATGCCTGTAAAGTCCTCAGGGCGTCTTAACACTCCCGCTACCTTTAGTGCCCACTGCATGCCTGTCGAGTCCTCAGGGCCTCTTCAGACACCCGCTACCTTTAGTGCCCTCTGCCTGCTTGTCCAGTCCTTAGGACAATCAAAAAGACGGCTGGAACACCATTGTAAATGTGAACAGGGTGCAAGCTAAAATATACACAATCTATATGAAGTGAAAGCTGCACACCAAATTCAGAGAAATATGAACAAGCATAACTGCTTTATAATACATAAGGAATGAAAAATACAATTAGCCATATGAAAAATTGGAAAATTGAAATGTGTGACATTGCATAACTGCTGAGGATTATTTGAAAAAAAGAGATATTTAGCTAATGTATTGATCAATTCATTACTGCCCTATAACCACTTCACGGTAATCTCTTATTTATGGGGTCCCTAACCAAATGTTACCTTTATATGCGTTTAAAACTTGCTTGTGTGTACGGGTCCCTAACCAAAAGTTACTTCTATGTGCGGTTGAAACCTGCTTGTATATGGGAAGCCAGGGACCTGGCTATATAGGAAATTGAATAAAAGTGGCCAAAGGGCGGGACTCTGGCTACTGTTAGTGCCCACTGTCTGCCTGTACAGTCCTCAGGACCTCTTCGCACTCCCGCTGCCTCCAGTGCCCGCTTCCTGCCTGTCAGGTCCTCAGAGCCTCTTAGCTCTCCTGCTGCCTCCGGTGCCTGCTACCTGCCTGTCAGGTCCTCAGGGTCTCTTAGCACTTCTGCTGCCTCCTGCCTGCTACCTGCCTGTCAGGTCCTCAGGATTTCTTAGCACTCCCGCTGTCTCTGGTATCCGCTACCTGCCTGTCAGGTCTACAGGGCTTCTCCGCTCTCCGGCTGCCTCTGGTGCCTGCTACCTGCCTATCCAGTCCTCAGGGCCTATTTGCAATATTGCTGCCTCCGGTGTCTGCTGCCTTCCTGTCCAGTCCTCAGGGCCTATTCGCAATCCTGCTGCCTCCGGTGTCCACTGTCTCCATGTCCAATCCCCAGGGCCCAGGGATGGGATTCACATTTTTAACAGGTTCTCTGTAAACCCTGTCCATTTGAAAACCACACCCATTCTGTAACCACACCCATTTTGTCAGCCACACCCATTTTCACGCACGTTTCTCAACCAAAAGATACAAGTAATTTAAAGTAAAATCTCTTTCCCCTTCTTCCCCTCCTCTACCTTCACTCTCCTCTCCAGTACCAGTTGTTCCAGTCACTGTCAGTTATATTGTATTAAATGGGTTTTTTTTCAATTTTTAGAAAATTATTACTAAATGATCCCAGCTTAAATTGGAACGGTTGACCTTCCCCATACAGACCTCATCCCATGTGGCTGCTTTTCCAGTGCAAATCCCATCCCATGTGGCTCCTTTCCCACTGCAAATCCCATCCCATATGGTCTCTTTCCCCTGTAGATCCCATCCCATTATGGCCTTTTTTTCCTTGCAGATCCCATCCCATTATGGCCTCTTCCCCTGCAGATCCCATCCCATTATGGCCTCTTTCCCCTGCAGATCCAATCCCATTATGGCCTCTTTCCCCTGCAGATCCAATCCCATTATCGCCTCTTTCCCCTGCAGATCCAATCCCATTATGGCCTCTTTCCCCAGCAGATTTCATCCCATGTGCTCCTTTTCCTCTGCAGATCCTGCCCCATATGGCTCCTTTCAACATATAGTTCCCATCTTTTGCGGCTCCTCTCCCCATCTAGTTCCCATCTTATGTGGCTCTGCTCCCTGCATCTTCGGCTCTATGAGAGCTTACCTGCTCCAAGCACTGGCGGCCTCTCCTCTGTTCTCTGTCCTCCTCTGCTGCACTCTGTAGGCACACTGACGCTGAGATACGGCAGTAGGAGGAGCTACTTCACCACGCTGCTGTGACCTCTGCAGCGTCAACGCGTCGCTGCATGCCAGGTCAGGAACCAGAGAGGCTCCACTGAACCCGGAAGTGCGGCACATACGGAGGTATGTGTATTCATTTGTGCTAGTGTCTTAAAGACACTAACACAAGTGAATACAGGAAACCGGATTGCCGGAGCCGTTTCTTGCTGGTTTCGGGGAACCGGCTGCTATTTTAACAACCGGTTCGGCCAAACCGGACAGAACCGACTGAATCCCACCCCTGCCAGGGCCTCTTAGTACTCCCAATTCCCCTGGTGCCTGCTACCTCTCTGTCATGTCCTCAGGGCCTCTTAGCACTCACACTTTCTGTATACATGCGCCACTGTCTTCACTCTACAAAAGGAATTCTGGCCATGATTAGGCCTCAGAGGTCAAGAAGCGTTGAGACATCATGGCTGGTCATGGCCGAAAGACTTGTTCCGGAGTGAAGACATTGGCGAGCAACTGTGAAAAGAATAGTCTTGCAGACTGGATGATGGGCAGGCAATGGAGGCAATGAAGGTGCCATAATACGTGAACGGTGAGGTGAGTATTATGTTTGTTTTTTAACCTTTTGCTGACCTTCTACAGTTTAGCAAAACAGTGCCCATAATTTTTGCTGAATTTGTGAGGAGCAATTTATAAAATATATGCATTGAAGAGAATACGGATTTTTATAACATTCGAGTAGAATGCAATTCCACTCGAATAAAGTTGCCCATCTATAATGACAAGCTCGGGGTTGGGTTATTCATTATGGACAAGTACATAAAAATCTGATCCCTTAAAAAATTTCCAAGTGGTGGTAATGACTCAGAGGAGATTATTAAGATAGGATTTGTGTTGCGGCAAGTCATCAATGGTGCCCCCTTCAGCAAAGACAACTAATGTGCCCTGTGCACAGGTCGTGGACCCCTTAACGCCAGCTCTGGGTAGGGTTCATAAACCCTGCAAAGTAATACAGCAGCCCCAAGATATAGGTAAATAATGAATATTTGAATTACATTACGGCCATATAGGCTATACTATAAAATATAGGTTCTTAGCACAAAAATTGGCAAATTTGTGTGTCCACTAGTTGGGAGGTGTAAGAGGGGCTGGTCAGTTTTTGGCATAGTGTAGTATAGTTGTAGTAGCGCTGCTATACAAAGCTTTAATCAATGATCTATGTGGCTAGATTATAGGATTGCACTGATAATAGGTGAAATTCAGCTAATAATGGTGCAAGAGGAAATTGCCGTCAGTGCATTATCCTTATATTTAATGCAAAGCGCTTTTAAAGCAAATTTATTCCTTAAAAGCTGGATCCTTGGAAGCTTCTATGCGTAGTCTTATTTGGAAAAGCTGCTCAGAAAATAAACTGAATGTAATCTAGGATTCTTCTCTGTTGTATTTCCCAGTCTGCTATTGTCTAATCACAATCTGATCACAGAAACAAATCCCTTTTAGCGGAATTTGCTGTGACTTGCTTTGTGATGTAACAATTTGTCAGCGCTGATATGAATAGAGCAACAACAAAGCTCTTCACATTTTTAGACGACTACCATTGAGCATCTGTCGCCCTAGTAGCCCCCGTGTGCAGATGCGCTGGTCTCATTCACAGCCGTCACACAGGGCGGCTCGGATTGGTGGAGCGCCCATCAGTCACTTGGCAGCATAATGCACCCTGGGGACCGCGTCTGAGAGGTGCTCGGTGATTGACACGAGTGTCGGGGATGAGGTGGGGGTGCTGCTCCTTTACTGATATTCTATGATGCTGTGCTCGGTATAACCAGTGCAGGATTACTATTCCTGACACGCGCCGGCTGGTGCTTCCAATATAGTGAGGAGGAGCGGGAGGCTGATGCACAAGCTGTGATTACATTTTAAATTAAACTCATCTTGCTGATTTTTTTTTGGCTGAGTGCATGCTCCTGTGCACACAGATACAAGCAATCACGCTGACATTATGAAAGTATCAGATGCTCAGGGCTATAGATTGTTACTTTACTGCTTATTGTTTCCCTTTTTCTAGCGATTGTTATCTTGTAAGGCAAGGATTGTACTAGACTGGACTTTAAGTAGGGAAAGAAAAATGTTCCATGACAGGTCATAGGTTTTATGTTTTTTCCAGACTTTATGTTATATATATTGTTATTTTCATCACTTTATCTCCTCCTTTTCTTTGATATCATTAATAAGGATGAGCGAATGTATTCGCCACTATTCGGTACCCGATGGATAATGGGGTATTCGAGGTATCTGCTATCCAACGGCTAATATGGTATTTGCTCCGGTACTTTCATTTTCGTTTCTGGACTTCCTGGCGCCTTTTTCCAGCCAATGAACACATCTGACGTTGCTTGCCCTCACAGTAACGCCGCAGCCATCTTTGTTGTGGTGTTACTGTGATTGGCTTGACCTCACAGCGTCATAGGGGCTATATAAGCCAGCGGCCATTATGGTCAGTTGGTCTCTCCCTCTCTCTTTCTTACTCACCGATCACGGGCGCGGCACTGCACGGCTGTCACACTGTTTCGGCGGGTTCTCCAGCTTTATGAAAATGCCGGCCGCACATTAATCCATCTCGTATTCCCTGCTTCCCCCGCCCACCGGCGCCTATGATTGGTTACAGTCAGACACACCCCCATGCAACCAATCACAGCCGCCTGTGGGCGGGTCTATATCGAGTAGCAAAATAAATAAATAAATAATGTAAAACAACGATGTGTAGTCCCCCCCAAATGATACCCAGCTGAGGTAAGCACACAGCAGTGGGTCGGTATTCTCAGGCTGGGGAGGGCGAGGGCCATGGTTAGCCCCCCCCTCTCGCAGCCGAGAATATCAGCCCGATGCTGCCCCAAGAATGTCGCATCCATTAGATGTGACAGTTCCAGTGTGTCACCAGCCCTTCCTGATTGCCGTGGCCATCAGGGAAAGGCTGCTTTCACAGTACGTCTTTTTAACATGCGTCCTGAACGTTTTTTTAACGCAGAAACGGATCCAGTGCAAATGCGTTTTCATTTCAATGCATTTGCAATGGACTTGCGTTAACATGCGTTCACCTGCGTTTGCGTGCGTTATAGTGAGGATCCAGCGACTTGCAGTTTTTTAACATCTTTCAAAAACGCTACTTGTAGCGTTTTTGAGCTGCGTCCAACTTCTGCAAATTGCTGGATCCTGACTAAACAGCATGCAAACGCATGTGAACGCTGGCATGCTGATAGACAGGATCCTGCTTGCTCTACTGAGCATGCCCAGAAACCAGCCTGGTGTGATCAGTCTCTCTCTCCTACCTCTCTGTCTCTCTCCTCCCTCTCTCTCTGTCTCTCCCCCTCCCTCTCTCCCACCTGAGAGCTGCGGACACTCGTAACCAAGGTAAACATCGGGTAACCACTTATCTTAGTTACCCGATGTTTACGTTGGTAACGTGTGCAGGGAGCCCAGCTCCTAGCAGCTGCAGACGCTTGTAACCAAAGTAAATATCGGGTATCCAAGCAAGTATACCCGATGTTTACCTTGGTTACGAGCCTCGCAGCTGTCAGATGCCGGCTCCCAGTCTGGCACGTTTAGTTCCCCTCACTCCCGATCACATGACTCCAATGCCCGCCCCTAAACATCCAGTGACAGGATCCTGCAAAGTAACACATGCGTTTGCATGCATTTTTTGCTGTAAAAGCAGGATCCGCTTTTGCAGCAAAAAAACGTTCAGGACGCATGTTAAAAAGACGTAGTGTGAAAGCAGCCTAATAAGGAGTTAATGGCAGCGCATTGCTGCCACTAAATCCAAGATTATTAATGGCAGCACCTATGACACGCCATCACTAATCTGTAAGTAAAGTAAATAAACACAACACCGAAAAATCCTTTATTTGAAATAAAACACCAAAATGCCCCCTCTTTCATTTCATTATTAACCCCCCAAATATCCAGGTCCGGCGTAATCCACACTCATCGACGTCTGTGAGCGAGTGCTCAATGCAGCCTCATTCCATGAACTGCCCCGATTTTAGAGGTGTGTCTGACTCCTCCCCTCAGTGCATAATTAAATTAAATTATAATTACAAATAAATAATAATTATAAATAAATTAAATTTTTTACCAGGACTCAAACTTGTGAACTAGTAATTGGCCATAGGCAGCAGCTCTACCCATTGAGCCACTGCCTGTAATGAAAATCATAGGAAGATTTTGTAATCTTGACCTCTGTATTGCAGTAGAGAAACCAGAAGCAGATTATTCAGCTACAAAGATAGATAGATAGATCGATAGATGGAGGGATAATTAGAGGGATAGATGGATGGATAGATAGATAGAGGAATAGATAGATAGATAATGGAGACATAGATAGATGGACAGATAGAGGGATAGATAGATAGATAATGGATATATAGAGGGATAGAGAGATAGATAGATAGATGGATAGATAGATAGACAGGCAGACCGATGTCAAACACATATATAATGTCCCACCAGCAACGTGGGGTCCCCCAAAGCTAGGGTAAAGCAGATGACTGCAGCCTGTAGACCACAGCTGGCAGCTTTACCTTGGTTGGGGATCCAATTTGGAGGGCTCCCAGGCTCTTTTTTATAACTATTTATAAATAAATAATAAAAAAATAAAAATGGGGTTCCCCCCAAATTGGTTCACCAGCCAATGTAAAGCGGACACCTGTGGTCTGGTATTCTCAGGGTGGGAAGGTCCATAGTTATTGGCCCTTCCCTGCCTAAAAATAGGCCGCAGCTGCCCCAGAAGTGGCGCTGTGACACCCTGGCCTATCAGGTCATCACAAGGGTGCCGTGCAATCTGCCCTTCTGCATGGTACCCGCTCCTCCTTGGTTACGGGTCCTGTCCCTTTGGTGTTGCTAAGAGCAGGTATACAAAAATCCTGAGGAACACTCTGCACCACACCCACCAAACACCCATTGGGTAGCCTGATGGGAATAGGTCCTTCCAGATGGAGGTATGGAAGTAGGAGGGCCAGAAGTGTCAGGAGAAGAGAGTAGAGGAGAAGTGCCAGTGAGCGGTGACAGGAAAGGTCACGCTGCGGAGCTGGGCTCCTGTAACAGTCCCAGGTGCCAGACGTTGGTCTGGCCTGGAAGGAGCTGGAACCCCGGTCGCAGGGGGTAGTGACAGGGGGCACGGTACTACCAAGGAGGGCAGACCGGCGGCCTTGTGCTGCAACTGGGCAGGGGCAAGGGCACAATGGGGTACGCGGACCCTAGGCTGGGAAGTAGCTTCACGCAGCCCAGTAATTCACCCGACGGGAACGGAATCTTCATGAACCGCTCCCCACCCGCTCCAAAATCGGGGTACTTGCGCAACGGAGGGATAGGACTTCCCAAAACCATCCAGAAAATCCCACGCGTGAACCCTGAGAGCAAGCTCACCCTGCTAGCCATGCAGGTGAGCGGGACACGTGTAGTTCTAGGCGAAAGGGATCCACCAAGTGTAAACACGGTGCCAAGGGACAAGGCTTCAGACCAACCAGCAACGCCATAAGGGCACGGACCCAACGTGAATGGATTAAGGCTGCAGGATGTTCAAGACTTTGGTTTACCTGGTGTCAGTGTCAGCATCTCTGGACTGTGTGAGTACGTGGTGCCCCTTTGCTCCCCATGGGTCCCCATCCTGCCAGCACCGAGCCCCGGGACACCTTCCCCTGCCCTCGGAGGGGTTAACATCTACAGCTGCTATTTCATTGCTCCCTAGCGCTCCCCTCTCCCCTAAATGCAGCAGCGGTGGTATCTCATTTTTACCACAACCGTGGGTGGCGTCATGAACATTATCCAAATCCTCCCTTTTTACCCCCTTATTTTTTAGAGGCCGCGCGACCCTGCCTCGGGTCCGGAGACCTCTCAAGCCACTGCGGATCCGGATCCGAGCAGCCCGTCGGCTGTCGCGGGGGTGGTACAGCGCATTAATTAGATGCGCCAATCCTGGCGCTTCACCGCAGCTCATCCCGTGCCCTGGTGCGGTGGCAAACGGGGTAATAAATGGGGTTGATACCAGATGTGTAATGTCACCTGACATCAAGCCCAGCAGTTGGTGATGTCATGGCGTCTATCAGATACCCGCCATCACCAACTGTCAGTAATAAAAGTAGAAAAAAAAATAGACAAAAAAAAAATTTATTTGAAAAAACACTTCCCGAAACATTCCCTCTTTCACCAATTTATTGTAAAGAAAAAAAAAATCTCCCGTAATCCATTTAGGAAGTCCCATGACGACTCTGGACCTTCTAAAATATGGGGGGGCATGCTCAGGGAATGTGTCCCCCATTTTCTAGGCGTGCAGACCCTCCATGTAAGGAGTGTGGGTGCAAAGAATCTGCACCTACCCTCCCCGAGTCACAGCAGCAGAGTGCGTGCAGCTAGCACAGCTCCACAGCCCATTCTCACTGAACCCAGGAAGCAGAGCTGAGTCTGACAGCCGCGCTCTGTGCATGCGCCCAGCGTTCATTGTGAAGGAGGAGGGATGCGGGGCATCAGCGCTGCAAAAAGGTAAAAACAGCGGGGGAACACTGGGAGATACCGGGGGGGGGGTCATGGGGGGGACTAAGCTGGACCCGGGGAGGAGTTTTCTGTCACATGTGTCATGGCACATGCGACAAAAATCAGAGGAAGAGGGTGAATGCGGGCGGTGCGTTAGCGTGCGTCCTGTCACCTTGGATGAATCAGGAGGGGGCAGAAATACAGCGAGGCACCTTCTACAGGCTGTGCCCATACTGTTTCTGCCTTTTCCCATCCATTTCAGCCTTTTCTTCAGTCACCACAGGTCACCGACGGGTCCAACATGAAATTATTCTGGTTTCCCATAGACTTGCATTGGGCGTCGGATATTCGCGAATACTCGAATAGCTGCGAGGTATTCGTCGGATATCCATCGAAGCGAATAATAGAGTATTCGATCATCCCTAATCATTAAGTTTAATATTACATATAAAACTGAGAAATGTAGAAGGCTCCTAAGTATGTATCCGGAGCTCAGCCATGTGCCTCCTCCTCCTCCTCATCAGTTTCTTCTGTGTGGCTGGCAGATAACTCTCTCCTCTGTATGTCTCTGGAGCTCAGCCATGTGCTTCTGTGATGCCCCTGGACTAGTCAGGGCATCACAGGGTACTGCACTTTCTGCCCTTTGGTGCAGGGCTCATCCCCTCTTGGTTCCGGGTTCCCAACCTATGGTACTGCCTCCATCTGCATCCAAATCCCAACCACACCTCACAGCACACCTTGTCAGACACACCAGTGGGCTGCTGAGCTGGAATAGGGATGACCACCTAGGGGTCAGGCAGACTGGTGGGAGGGAAGTAGAACAGAACAGTGGTAGCTCTCGAGTAGTGAGAAGCTGGGGGAGTGTGTGGCTCCCTGGGTGTTAGAGGTTGGGTCGCAGATGGTGATCTGGGCCCGGAGGAGTGGGAGACCCGGTCGCAGGGTATTGAGGCTGGGTGCCTTAGCCTGGTCTTGGAGGACGGTCAGCAGCTCGAGTCTAATAACCGAAAGCACGGTGGGGTACAGGACCCTAGGTCAGGGAGTAGCTTCAGGCAACCCGGCAATTAACCTGCGGAGGATAGTGACTTTATGGACTGTCCCCAAGAAGCTCAGAGATCAGGGGCACTAGCGCAACGAGGGGGATAGGACTTTCCAACCCACGCAGCCAACATAAATCCCAAGCGTGAGCCCTTGAGAGCGCAGCTCCACTACCAACAAGTAGGGAGCGGGGCCCGGACAGCTTTACGCCAATAGCCACCAGAATACTTCTAATTTGTGCACAGAGGCAGGCTCCTGGCAGTACTATAGGGGACGGATACCCAGACGCGCTCCCCCAAGAGGGCAGCGGCACCCAGAGACTTGGTTTACTTTGTTGTCAGAGTCTGCTTTGCAGTCGCGTCATCACCAATACTGCCTGAGTGAGTACATGGTCCTCCCCTTCTTCCAACCAGCGCTGCGCTCCCCTACAACCAGCATCACACTATCCAGAGTCCCGGGGCCTCCCCTACCCGTGGAGGGAACGTGATCTGGCTGCCCCACTCCATCTCCCCCGGGTGCTCCCATCAGCAGCGTTGGTACTCCCCTTACCGTGAACCACGGATGGCGTCGTCACAAACTCTTATCCCCTGTAAATAGTCCCCTTTACATTTGAGTGGCCGCAAGCCTACCCTCGAGCCACAGCAACCCCCGGATCAGAGGGAATCGACCGCTGCAGGGGCAGCACATCTCCTCCTCATCACTATCTTCTGTGTGGCTGTCAGATAACTGGCTCCTCTGTTTGTCTCCGGAGCTCAGCCATGTGCCTCCTCCTTCTCCTCATTTTCTTCTATGTGGCTGTCAGATAACTGGCTCCTCTTTATGTCTCTGGAGCTCAGTCATGTCCCTCCTCCTCCACACTTTCATCTGTGTGGCAGTCATATAACTGGCTCCTCTGTATGTCTCCAGAGCTCAACCATGTCCCTCCTCCTCACTATCTTCTGTGTGGCTGTCAGATAACTGGCTCCTCTGTCTCCGGAGCTCAGCCATGTGCCTCCTCCTTCTCCTCATTTTCTTCTATGTGGCTGTCAGATAACTGGCTCCTCTGTATGTCTCCATGGCTCAACCATGTCCCTCCTCCTCACTATCCTCTGTGTGGCTGTCAGATAACTGGCTCCTCTGTATGTCTCCATGGCTCAACCATGTCCCTCCTCCTCACTATCCTCTGTGTGGCTGTCAGATAACTGGCTCCTCTGTATGTCTCCGAAGCTCAGCCATGTCCCTGCTCCTCCTCCTCACTATCTTCTATGTGGCTGTCAGATAACTGGCTCCTCTGTATGTCTCCATGGCTCAACCATGTCCCTCCTCCTCACTATCCTCTGTGTGGCTGTCAGATAACTGGCTCCTCTGTATGTCTCCGAAGCTCAGCCATGTCCCTGCTCCTCCTCCTCACTTTCTTCTGTGTGGCTGGCAGATAACTGGCTTCTCTGTATGTCTATGGAGCTCAGCCATGTCCCTCATCCTCCTCACTTTCTTCTGTGTGGCTGTCAGATAACTGGCTCCTCTGTATGTCTCCTGCAGCTAATTTGTCGCGGGCGGAGGAGGGGACGCCGCGCTCTCCCACTGCTCGGGTCCGACTGCCGCTGCGGCTGCTGCGGCCTGCTGCTGCTGCTCGGTGGCTCGAGCGATGGGCCGGATCCCGGGGACTCGAGCGGCGTTCCACGCCCATGAGTGAAAGGGGGTTTTTGGGTGTGGGGATTGTTTATTGTCCGTGACGCCACCCACGGTTGTGGTGATTGAATGTACACCACCGCTGCTCTCACTGGGGATCCCGGGAGTGATGGTATGGAGCAGCTTGATGTTAGTTCTCCCCTCCGTGGGTAGGGGGTTGGTTGTCCCGGGGCCCAGTGATGAGGTGGGAGATGCAGGGCTTGGTGGGCGCAGGGACGCGGGGGGCAGCGCTGTGCCTTGCGGCACTGTGGTACTCACTCAGCCTGAGACGATAACACAGTTCTCGGTAAAACACACGGCTGGAAAGACGGTTCCCACAGACGGCTGCACTTGCTTTTCCCCAGTAGTTGACGGTGACGGTCCCTTTTCCTGCACCTAAGATGATGATGGTTGCGATGGGTTCCCACCGGTAACCCGCTCCCCGGCTTGGATATGGGCCGGAGGAGCCCTACTTTGCCCGCAGGCGCTGGCCCTGAGAAACTGGTGCCCTGGCGGTGGCGGTGTCTCTCTGTAACGGTTGGACTGTTGCCTTCAATCGGGACTTGGTTGTTGGGAGACAGTCGTCCCCTTCACTGACGGATTTGGCAAATTCACGGCGACTCCTAGCCTTGCCGGGATCCCAAAGGCCCCTGCCACTGGTGCTGACTGTTCTTCGTATACTGCTCCAGACCGCCGGGTCACCACCCGTCCGCGGTCCTTCCAGCAACCTCCGAGCAGTCACCCCTGCGGACAATCACCGCCGTCTGCTGACCTTACTGTCTCTCAGTCCGGGGCACACACCCGGACCAGCTTCAGGCTTTCTTACTGTCACTTTTACTCTTTTTCTCCAGCTCCTCTACCACTTCACTTCCTTCTACTTTCACTTCCTAAACTGCACTGCCTGGTTCTTCCCGCATCCAGGGCTGTGTACTCCTCGGTGGGCGGAGCCAACCGCCTGGCCCACCCCCTGGTGTGAACATCAGCCCCTGGAGGAAGGCAACAAGGATTTTAGGTTAGCCTTGGTGTTCTTAACTGGGGTGTAGGGTGTGGTGGTGTTATGACCTGTGACCCTTGGCTTGCCCAGGGCGTCACATTCCCCCTTAGCAAAATGCAGACCGTCCGCGGGCTGCCCGTCCAACACCGGTTTTATTTTCTGAAAAATATATAAAAAGAATAACACACATACAACTTATGACATCATCCCACATCAGGAGGTTCGGTACTTAAACGTTGCAAACGGTTTACGGTTACGGTCTTCGCTCTCTCCCACCCAAGTAACCTGGCCCTGATGCTGCCCCTAAAACCCAGGCAGCACCCCTTGACCCAAGTCCAGCACAAGTTACCCGAGCGGGATCTGTCCTTCCCCTCCAGAGGGTAGCCACCGGTTCCTGTGGTGGCTGGGCCCCAGCCGGCTCTACTGCGGGCCCTCCCTCCAATCTGCCTCTCCGGAGGCGGTAACTGCGGAAACAGTAATGGTAAAACAACTTATTTACATGCCACTAACGTTTGTGGTTGCCCTGCAAGTTCACGGGCTTGTCCATGGAAAGTTATCCATGCAAAACTTTTTAAACAGTCCCCACGGGGACAACGGTGCCGGCAACGGCCGGTTTCCTCAATCACGGTTAGACAATCTGGTAACTGTTCGGTTATCATTTTTGCTTATCATCATCTTTAAACATTTTCAAACAAAACTCACACACTGGTGGTCCCAACGGGGACGGTGCAACGGCATCCCGCTGCCACTCTTTCTCACATAAATGCGGGCATGCAAATCCGCAACTCCCGCTCAGGAGCCAGGCCCACCTGGGTGCCCTCGGCGCCGGCTACGACCGGCCTCTCATACTGCCATGTGCCCCACCAATCAGAGGCCTGCTCTGGGTCAGCCTATGTGGGGGACGGGCCCAGCTGGAGTCCCTCCGTGTCGGCTACAACCGGCACCTTCAGCAATGAGGGACCCCGCTGTGACATGGCCTGCTCTGCCTCCTGGCAGCTACATCCCCGCCGTGCCTCAGCCGAGGCCCGGTGCCTGGGAGCAGTCAACGTGACTAGCGGTGTTGGCGTTTGATCGAGGATTGCCTCCGCTGCGGCCAGGCGGTCTGACGGGGCCGTCATCATCTCCGTCGCGGCTGGGATGGAAGCCGGGACGGGTGCCAGGGTGGTGGTAAAGGTAAGGCCCGGGGGCCGCAGGTCTGGGCCCTCTCCCACAGATGCTGCGGGCTCCGCTACCAGGGGCAGGGGTAACGGGTCGGTCGGGGCATTGGCCGCAGGCATGGGCAGTGAGGGAGGTAGCGTGGTGGACGGCAGCAGGCTGGGCCCCTCAGCCGTATCGACCGATCCCTCAGGGACATAGGGGCGTGGGTCGCTTACCCACTCCTCTGAGACCACTTCCACTTCGGATGCCCAAACGGTTGCGGCCAGGCCCTTCATCTCCAACGTCCACTTCGCCAGCATGAAGTGGACTTGGGCCTGGAGCTTCTGGCACATCTTGCTTCTGGATCCAGGAACGTGTTTCAGCAGAGTCCTGGCGTCCCTGCACGCTACAGCGCTAGTTACATGCGGCTGCGACCACCGCTGCTCCAGCGGCTCCGTCGGGCGCAGACATCTTGTTTCCGTGCCCCTTAGCCTCTTTCCGGCCCCTCCTCTATTGGGGCGGGGTTTTGGCCTTCGCGCCTCTGCTACTCGAGAAGACGCTCGAGCGGGAACTTTTCGCGCCAAAGATGGCGACTTCTGAAATTTTTCAGCCGGATACCTCCGGCGGTCACAAGGCGCACCTCTACCCAACGGCAGAGCGGTAAGATCCTGTTCGTGACGCCAAGTTGTTGCGGGCGGAGGAGGGGACGCCGCGCTCTCCCACTGCTCGGGTCCGGCAGCCGCTGCGGCTGCTGCTGCCTGCTGCTGCTGCTGCTCGGTGGCTCGAGCGATGGGCCGGATCTCGGGGACTTTTGGATGTGGGGATTGTTTATTGTCCGTGACGCCACCCACGGTTGTGGTGATTGAATGTAAACCACCGCTGCTCTCACTGGAGATGGAGTGATGGTATGGAGCAGCTTGATGTTAGTTCTCCCCTCCGTGGGTAGGGGGTTGTGTTATGATCCGGAACCATGGAAGACCACCACAAATCATTGGCAAAAAAGGTGACAAGAGCATTGGCAACTAATCTGGCCGCCATCCCCTTACTAACCAACACAACTAGAAGTAGCCGAGGGGTGAACTAACATCCTGTGCACCGCGAACCCAGCCGGAGAACTAGCTATCCTAAAGGTAGGAAAGATGAATAACTCTCTGCCTCAGAAAATAGACAAGAATAGCAAGCCCCCCACATTCAAAGACTGCGGTGATATAGGAAAAACACAATACACAGGTAGATGACAGGATTAGCAAAAGGTGAGGCCCCCGCTGACTAAAATAGGAAAGTACAGGAAAGGAACTGATGGTAGCCAGAGAAAAACCCTACAAAATACCAACTTCCTGATAGTCCAAAAAGGCCCTCAGATCGCTTGATCTGAACTCCGTCCTATACCAGGTGCCCTTGTCATACCAATGAACAGAAAACAAGAATTATAACAAATTCAACAAACCATAAACACATGGACCCAAAGGAGCTAAACTCCACACAGAACTGCAGGGAGTGCCTCAACAATCCCCTGAGGGGGAAAATCCCTGGAAGGAAATAAACTGAAACCAACCACAACAAATGACAAACCCAGATAAACAAAAGAACCAGACAATAAATAAAGAGCAAGCACTTATCTGGGGAAGATGTGGTGTAGAGCAGGATTAAGCAGGCTGAAAATACAAAGTACAACTGACATCCGGCAACAGCCTGCAATCAGACCAGGACTTAAATAAGCAGAGAATTAGGAAAGGAAACACCCACTGCACAACCCACCTGGTCTCTGTCCAAACCCTTCCTGGCCACCAGAGGGAGCCTCCCAGCAGCCAAGACATAACTAACATTCACAACAGGGTTGGTTGTCCGGGGGCCCAGTGATGAGGTGGGAGATGCAGGGCTTGGTGGGCGCAGGGACGCGGGGGGCAGCGCTGTGCCTTGCGGCACTGTGGTACTCACTCAGCCTGAGACGATAACACAGTTCTCGGTAAAACACACGGCTGGAAAGACGGTTCCCACGGACGGCTGCACTTGCTTTTCCCCAGTAGTTGACGGTGACGGTCCCTTTTCCTGCACCTAAGATGATGATGGTTGCGATGAGTTCCCTCCGGTAACCCGCTCCCCGCCTTGGATATGGGCCGGAGGAGCCCTACTTTGCCCGCAGGCGCTGGCCCTGAGAAACTGGTGCCCTGGCGGTGGCGGTGTCTCTCTGTAATGGTTGGACTGTTGCCTTCAATCGGGACTTGGTTGTTGGGAGACAGTCGTCCCCTTCACTGACGGATTTGGCAAATTCACGGCGACTCCTAGCCTTGCCGGGATCCCAAAGGCCCCTGCCACTGGTGCTGACTGTTCTTCGTATACTGCTCCAGACCGCCGGGTCACCACCCGTCCGCGGTCCTTCCAGCAACCTCCGAGCAGTCACCCCTGCGGACAATCACCGCCGTCTGCTGACCTTGCTGTCTCTCAGTCCGGGGCACACACCCGGACCAGCTTCAGGCTTTCTTACTGTCACTTTTACTCTTTTTCTCCAGCTCCTCTACCACTTCACTTCCTTCTACTTTCACTTCCTAAACTGCACTGCCTGGTTCTTCCCGCCTCCAGGGCTGTGTACTCCTCGGTGGGCGGAGCCAACTGCCTGGCCCACCCCCTGGTGTGAACATCAGCCCCTGGAGGAAGGCAACAAGGATTTTAGGTTAGCCGTGGTGTTCCTAACTGGGGTGTAGGGTGTGGTGGTGTTATGACCTGTGACCCCTGGCTTGCCCAGGGCGTCACAAATTCATGTGCCTCCGACTTCTCCTCACTATCTTATGTGTGGCTGTCAGATAACTGGCTGCTCTGTATGTCTCTGGAGCTCAGCCATGTCCCTCCTCCTCACTTTCAGCTATGTAGCAGTCAGATAACTGTCTCCTCTGCATGTCTCCAGAGCTCAACCACGTCCCTCCTCCTCACTATCTTCTGTGTGGCTGTCAGACAACTGGCTACAGCAAAAGCTTCTCCCCTGTCCTGTTTGGAGTATGACAAAAGTTCACGAAGCCTTGTCTCTAAAGGCAGCCTTCAGGGACCACCAGCCTAAGGCTATGTGCAAACAGTGTGTTTTTCGCGGCATTTTTGGCTGCGTTTTTGGCCTCAAAACTGCATGACTTTGCTTCCCCAGCAAAGTCTATGAGTTTTCATTTTTGCTGTCCGCACACAACACTTTTTTTAAGCTGCGTTTTTGAGCTTGGAAAAAAATGGACATGTCAATTCTTTCCTGCGTTTTTCTGCGTTTTCCCCCCATGCAATGCATTGGAAAAATGCAGAAACTGCAGAGATAAAAATGCAGCAAAACGCAGCCAAAAATGCACCAAAACGCGATAAAAACGCATGCGTTTTTACCGAAGCACTTTTTGCACGTTTTTTCTTGCGGGTGCGTTTTTATGCGTTTTTGTGCGTTTTTAGCGGCCAAAACGCACAAAAACGCAGCGTCAAAAAAACGCAGCGTGTGCACATAGCCTAAGACAGAACTGACCAACAGGAGTTTACCTTTTGTCTTCTATTTGAACTCAGAACACAAGAGTCTTTAAATTTACCAAAATATAGAGATACCCCAAAGACACCGTGATGCAAATGTATAAAACATTTTATTTTATAGCGCATAGGGTATTACAATACATAAAATAACAATCAGAAAAACCGGAATGAGTAGGTGAAGGAAGAGGGGAGACCCCACGTGACCCAGGAAAATATGTAAAGAATTATATCGGACCTGCTAGACCAGATAAATATATGTCTTATTGTAGCAGCCTCATGCCCATACAAAAGGCCTCACATAGTGGCCAAAAATCCATTGTGCCGCTAGTTAGTGGCCCCATAGCCTAAACCTATGGCCTTATACCAGATCATGACTCCAAAAGGCCGATATGTAAGGTTGGTACAATGGCCAAAATACCCTCTGAGGCGAAGCTATAGCCTATAGCCCCGACGAAGCACTTGACGAAACACGTGTTGGGACGTCGGTCCCCACGTGTTCTCCAGGATTCCTGGACGCTTGACTTGTTTGTGGTAAGCCTACATGCCTCATTAATGACTGACCAATGTGACACTGCTTAGGGCTCCTCCTAATTGTATTTAAGGCTATAGCTTCGCCTCAGAGGGTATTTTGGCCATTGTACCAACCTTACATATCGGCCTTTTGGAGTCATGATCTGGTATAAGGCCATAGGTTTAGGCTATGGGGCCACTAACTAGCGGCACAATGGATTTTTGGCCACTATGTGAGGCCTTTTGTATGGGCATGAGGCTGCTACAATAAGACATATATTTATCTGGTCTAGCAGGTCCGATATAATTCTTTACATATTTTCCTGGGTCACGTGGGGTCTCCCCTCTTCCTTCACCTACTCATTCCGGTTTTTCTGATTGTTATTTTATGTATTGTAATACCCTATGCGCTATAAAATAAAATGTTTTATACATTTGCATCACGGTGTCTTTGGGGTATCTCTATATTTTGGTAAATTTAAAGACTCTTGTGTTCTGAGTTCAAATGCATTATTTTCGAGTTGTTGCCTATAATTTCTGGATCCTTATGTTATATACTTTTGTCTTCTATGCAGGATTTATTTATTAATTATTTATTATTTCTACAAGACCAAGTATATCACAATCATGCAGCAAATTAGGAGGTCAATTATATTTCTTATTTAATTTAATTATTCATTTCTATGTTTAATGTCCCTTTACGTTCAATCTTATAGACTGCATTGTCGTATGATGACCATATTGAATTACTATTATATTAGCATAATAGTAATACACAGGTTTAGTTGAAAATTTAGCATTCATTTAAAGAAAATATAAAGTAAATCATGGTTCAATATTTAGTCCCTGTCCAGATGATAATTAATTGATCAAAAAATACAGAATTCAAAGAAGCAATTCTGCCCTCTGTAGTTCTCCTGCCCAACCTGTTCTGGTTTTCATGCTCTCTTAAAACTGGGTTTGTTGGATGTTTTATGCCAACTAAATTATCTATAGTGATGGGTAGAGGAGTCTAAAGACCCATTTACACACAACGATATCGCTAACGATATGTTGTCGGGGGTCACGGAATTTGTGCCGCACATCCGGCGTCGTTAGCAACATTGTTGCGTGTAACAGCTCTGAGCAAGTGTTAACGATCAAAAATACTCACCTAATTGTTGATCGTTGACACGTCGTTCATTTTCAAAATCTCGTTGGTTGTTGTGGACGCAGGTTGTTTGTCGTTCCTGAGGCAGCACACATCGCTACGTATGACACCCCGGGAACGACGAACAACAACTTACCTGTGTCCTCCTGCAACGAGGTGTGCGGCTGGTCTCCGCCCCTCTGCTTCTATTGGTCGGCCGCTGTGTGACGTCGCTGTGACGGCGCACACGAACCTTCCCCTTAACAAAGAGGTTGTTCGCCGTCCACAGCGACGTCGCTAGGAAGGTAAGTATGTGTGACGGGTGTTAGCGATATTGTACGCCACGGGCAGCAATTTGCCCGTGATGCACAAACGACAGGGGCGGGTAAGCTCGCTAGCGATATCGCTAGCGATATCGTAGCGTGTAAATGGACCTTAAGGCAAGTTCATATGTACTAGTGTGGCCGTAGATCGATTAATCTTTGTAGGACAAATTATTCTTGTTGGAATATGTAAATGGTTTAGCAGGTGGTCTATCCCAGTCTCGAAAATTTATCTAGCCTTGTGTACTAAACTGCTATTAATGCCTTGATGGATGGTTGCATCATGTGACCGTCTCTGTGATCTGGACTATAAGCATGTTTTCCTGGCTTAGGATATATGCAGTCCTATTTCTGGTGTATGCCAAAAAGCATGTGGAGAGCTGGAGCATTTGCCAACACTGGGACTACCCTTGGAGCCCTTGTCAGATCTGGGATTACAGTAGAAGCACTTTCCAGGGCTGAAACTAAACTAAAAGCACTTGTCTGGACTGGGACCACCCTTAGAGCACTTACTAGTATCAGTACTATCCTTTGAGCCCTTGCCAGATCTGGGACTATATTAGCAGCACTTGCCAGGGCTCAAACTAAACTAAAAGCACTTGCCAGGACTAGGACCACCCTTGGAGAATTTATCAGGACCACCCTTGGAGTACTTGCCAGTTAGGAACTACCCTTAGAACACTTGCCAGGACTTGGGCTACCCTTGAATCATTGGTTATTTCATTTACATAATCATGCAAACTTGATTTTTTCTACATTGATAAATCAATCTGGACCCACAGAAGTATGTTATATATGTCAAATGTTCGCTACTCAACACTGTAGAAGGTTAGTAGGCATAAACCATCTGGCATACTACCTTTAAAGAGGTTGTCCACTACTTTTACATTGCTAGCCTGTCCTTAAAATAGGTCATCATTGCCTGATCGGCTGAGGTCCGACTCTCAGCACCCCCACTGATTGGCTATTCTTGGCAGCAGGCAGCCGGAAATGCTCAGTTCCGGAGATGCCCCATCAACTGATAGCAGCCGAGGCCTGGTACTGCACATCCGCCTACCATTCATATCAATAGGAGCAGATGTGCAGTACCCTGCTGTGACCTCTATCAGTTGATGGGGCAGCTCCTGAACTGAGCATTTCTGGATGCCTGCTGCCACTGTCGGGGCCGGGAGCAGCTGGTGCTAAGTGTTGGACCCCAGCTGATCAGAAATTGATGACATTTCCTAAGGATAGGCCAGCAATGTCAAAGCCCGTGGCCCATCTCTTTAAGTAGTAATAGAGTTATATATCTGTCTGCTTTTGCTAAGTACAATTCTGCCTCTTGTCTCAACATGTTTAACTTGACCTTTATTTTATAATTCAGACCTCAAATGCTGTCAGATATACGCAGCGTTTAATAATAAACTTTAGCTTGTGTACATTACCATTGGAAAGAGATGGGTCTTCTAGAGGATGGTCTTCTCAGGGAAGCTGGCCAGTAAGCATAATAAATTGTGGAAGTGGAAATCTATTGCAGGAAATCTTGTTTGAGTAAGGCCCCTTTCACATTGCCTTTTTACTTACGTTCAGCGGTCCCATCGGGGCAACCGTCCAAACCTCCCCCCCCCACAAAACTTGTTTTGGATGCATGCGCCGACGGGGTCATTTACTATAATGGTTAGCGTGTTCTCTGTCTTGCACCATTTTCAGGCATATACGTTTTCTGCATGTGGACACTCAAACGTAGTCGACTACGTTCGGGTGTCTGCTTGCGGAAAACGTATATGCCTGAAAATGGTGCAAGACAGAGAACACGCTAACGGAGTCTGCTCCATTATAGTAAATGACCCTGTCAGCTCATGCGTCCGAACAACGTTTTTCGGGGGGGGAGGAGGGGAGGTATGGACGGATGCCCCGACAGGACCACTGAACGTAAGTAAAAAGGCAATGTGAAAGCATCCTAAGAGGGTCATTCCCTCATAGAGACAAACTTATATGATGTTTCACCATATTGTGTGTAATGTATAAAGTATATAGAGGACACCTAAGCTCTCCCTACTAGTGGTTATCATTTAATATTTCTTATTGTTCTTTATGTATGCCAGGGAAATAAGCTCTGAAACAGAAAAAGTAATCAGATTATGGAAAAGATTTATCAAAAAAAGTTTTTACTGAATTTTGGAACTTGTAAAAAAAAGGTTCAGAGGTGGAAATTCACTTTAAAGTCATATTGAGAGTGTAATTGAGCCCAAACATTTTGGATAGCTTTGGTTACCTATTAAGTTTGCTGCACAGGTGATTTTTTTCATCTCTTTCTTGGTGATTATCTCTTTTGATCACTCCATGCTCCAAATTATTAATGCAGCGCAAAGTTCAAGTAAATAATCTCTATGGAATATAATGGATAAGCATTTAATCACTTAAAGGTAGATGATTTTTTTTTGCCATGAGATTAATAACCTACAGTTAATTGCTTTAGGCAGTATAAAGTGCAGAGAGATTAATAACAGGCGGTTAATTACTTAAGGTGATATAAAGTCATCTCTTAAGTTTAATATTTGATATTAACCCATTAATGACCAGCGTATCCATAGCTTTAATTACCTGACCACTGTTAAGTGATTTTACGAAGGTGCAGTTTAATGGCTATACAATGTCCAGTAGTTAGGCAATTTATCCACTATTTTTGTGCTAGATACAGACATGGACTCCTTTCACGCAACTGAATCCTGTTATGCACATACCTAACTCAAACATGGGTAAAGGGAGAAATCAAGCCTACAACATAACAGCCGCACCCACACCCTACTGGTTCCTGTACAGACTAGAAAACCCCTAACCGCACAACTGAAAACACCAACTTGGACCTGGCTCACTGAAAGGTCATCAAGCAATTTCGTGTTCCTCCGTAAGAACCAGAGGGGAGGCCACTACGCATAACTAACCAACATAGGTTAAATGTGCAGAGGTAGATGGGGACCCAAGGTGAGGGAACTTATCATGTCCACAAGGGGTAAAAAGGAGTATTATAAATGAAAGCAAGAGAAACCTCCTACCAACATAACTGAAGAGAGAGGAAACATGTTGGGAAGGTAAATAAGAAAACATAGAGATGTAACACACCTGATCTCTGTAGATAAAGAAAGTAGAACTGTGGCGCCTCTGCGGCTTCAGGCGCCACAGGGTACTGCACCTCACTTAAGGTGCTGTATTCATCTTGGATGCGGAGGAGGTCATCCCCGGTAACAACCACAACCACAACCAACACATAACACAGGGGTTCTGTCACTGCGACCGGGCTAGGGGAGGAGCTGGGGTAGCTATCACGAGGTATAGGACCTCATGCCGACTGGTCAGGAACCCAAGAGGCGGGGCTTCCAGGGGAAGTTAGGAGCCATCCAACACACAATTGGCAGTCAGCACCGGAGAATGTCCATTTGACGTCGCACTTGGGAGTAGCAGCAGACAACAAACAGTTCGGGGCCCATGGTCTGGAGCTGGAGGCTCGATCCGGGTTCTTAGGAAAAGAAGGGGTATCCCAGGGTTCACAGGGAGTCCAGTAGGCCCAGAAGCTGGGGTGGACCATTGAAAGGAGACTAACAGAAGGGACCGCTGGTCACGACCTCCAAAGTATCCGGGATCAGCTGGAGCCCATCACAACAGGGATCGGCACTTTCCAACGGCTGCATATGTGAGCAGTGAGTAAAAAGACCTTGAACTGCACCTCTTGTGTCGTCCCGTTACTGCCGGTGCCCACGCCATAGCACTCCCGCCCAGCGCGATCTGCGTCTGAGAGACTACCACCACCCTCATCCTCCCTGGGGCATAGCTCTGCCTGTGGAGAGCTGAATCATGTGAGCTGCGTAGTCATCCACCCCAGCATAGAAGTCCCACAGCGGCGGCTCATATTGACCGCACACCACAACTGGAGTCACGAACAACAACTACCGTTATCATCCCCATCCCCAGCCTTTTATTACACCCGGGGTCACGGAACCGGGCAAGGCCACCACGGCATCCCAGGAGAAGCACCGCAGCCCGACAACGAGTAACCCTTGACACCGTGGGCGTGTCAGAACCATAAATGAAATGGATTCTGTGTGCAATCCTCCTCCCTTCATACATACATTCTCAACCTTCATACTGTAGTAACATGACTTTGTGAAAGAGGAGAGTTATCAATAACATAAGCTTGAATTAGTAAGTTGAGAAAGGAGAAATCATAACCACAATCTACAGCGAAGTCATGCTCAATTAGATTCAAGGTGAAGCCTGGATCAACAAATGCAGGAGTGCAAACAAAGCCAGACCTACTCTCAAGGATTATCTATAAGAAAAAAACTGTCAGAACGTATGCTGCAGCTGGAGCTTGATATTCGCCACTTCCAGGACCAAGGCGTGAAGTTGCATGGCCAAGGCGTTGACAAGATCCATAATAATGCCCCAGCATACTTTAATGGGCTGACTATCATGACATTTTTATTACACCAGAACTTCATATTGTGTCGCCCCAGCAGCAGTTGAACTGCTCGGATCCAGGGTTGCTGTGGCTCGAGGTCGCCGGACCCGGGGGCTTGCGGCCACTTCGAATGTAAAGGGGGAATTTACAGGGAATAAATGTTTGTGACGCCACCTGCGGGTTGCTGTAAAGGGGAGTACCGCCGCTGCCAATGAGAGTACCGGAGCAGATAGTGTGGGGCAGCCAGCTGTTAGGGGTACTTTACACGCTGCGACATCGCATTCGAAATATCATCGTGGTCACGTAATTAGTGACGCACATCCGGCTCCGGTAGCGACATCGCAGCGTTTAAATCCTTTGTGCGACGATAAACGATCGCAAATGCGTCGAAAAATCGGTGATCTGTGTGGCGTCGGTCATTTTTATAATGTCGGGTCGACCGCAGGTACGATGTTGTTTGTCGCTCCTGCGGCAGCACACATCGCTGTGTGTAAACCCGCAGGAGCGACAAACATCTCCTTACCTGCGTCCTGACGGCAATGCGGAATAAAGGAGGTGGGCGGGATGTTATGTCCCGCTCATCTCCGCCCCTCCGCTTCTATTGGCCGGCCGATTAGTGACGTTGCGGTGACATCGCTGTGACAACGAACGCACCTCCCCCTTGAAGGAGGGATTGTTCGGCAGTCACAGCGACGTCGCAGAACAGGTATGTGTGTGAAGCTGCCATAGTGATAATGTTCGCTACGGCAGCAATCACCACATATCGCATGTGCGACGGGGGCGAGTACTATTACGCTCTTCATCGCTAGCCTATGCTAGCGATGTCGCAACGTGTAAAGTACCCCTTAATCCCTCCGCAGGTAGTGAAGGCCCCAGATTGTGGTGACTTGGTGAACGGTTAGCTTGCTTGGCCTTGGGAAGCGGGGTGCAGGGTTCAGATTACTCACTGCGGTAATCGTGGTGGTGGATCAACTGGCTGAAGCAGACACTCACACAGATGGTAAACCAAAGTCTCTGGGCACCGCAGTCTGTACGGGGGGAGCCCGTCCAGGTCCTGCTCCCTACAGTGTCACTTGGTAAGTTCGGAGCTCGGCCTCCGTGCACAAATTGTTTTACTGTTGTGGTCCCTTGGCTTGAAGCTTTCGGGGCCCCGCTACCTCTATGTATGGCAGCTGTGCTCTCAGTGGGTTGTGTGTTTTGGAGAACCCTATCCCCTGCATTGTGCTGCTTCCTCCAATCTCTGAGCTCTTGGGGACAGTTCATACAGAGACTATCCTCCACAGGTTAATTATCAGGTTGCTTGAAGCTACTCCCTGATCTAGGGTCCTGTACCCCGTCGTGCTCGGTACCGGTAAGGTGGCTGGGCTTTCTGGTGGCAACAGTCCTCCTAGACCGCATCTGTTACACTCCTGTCCAGTGTTCCTAATTCCGGTCCCCAGCTCCTGTGGTCCCGGACCACTGACTGTGACCCAACCTGTTGCCTCTCTGGGAGCTCCAACTCCCCACACTCCTCACTCTTTGAGGGCTAACTTCCAACTCACTTCCTCCCTCCCACCAGTCTGCCTGACCCCAAGGTGGTCGGCCGTGCTCCAACTTGACCAACTCACTGGTGTGTCTGTCCAGCACTGGTGTGAGGTGTGGTTGGGATTTGTAGTGCGGATGTCAGTGACACTGCTGTTGGGAACCTGGAACCCAGGGGGGTAGGCCCTGCACCCTGGGTGACAGGATGTAGTTCCCTGCAGCACCCTGACATAGTCAGGGCGCTACAATATGCCATTCTTTATAGAGGTGGATTCTTCTGAAATTGGAATAGGGGCTGTATTGTCTGAAGGTTCCAAAATGGTGTCCAACTTGCGGCCATGTGCTTTATTCTCTAGTAAATTCTTATCTGCTGAGCGAAATTATCATGTTATGAATCATGAATGCTTGCTATCAAATTATCTTTTGAAAAATGGAGACTTTTTTGGAGGGAGCTATTCATCAAATGAAGGTTGTGAGGTATAAAAAGTTAGCTTATATTTAGGATATTAAAAACAGACTTTGATAGTACAATATTACAAAACGATCTGGATAAGATGTCAGGATGGGCAGATATTTAACAAACGAGATTTAATGTTGACAAATGTGGTGTAAGGCACCTAGGACAGAATAATCCTATTGCTGTATTGCTGCATATAGAATCATAGAATGGTAGAGTTGGAAGGACCTCAAGGGCCATTGGGTTTAACTGCCTGTAAGTGTAGGTTTTCCTAAATCATCCTAGCTATATGTTTATCCAGTTTCCGCTTGAAGATTTCCATTAATGGAGAGCTCACCACCTCCCGTAATCGCCTGTTCCACTCTCTGACTGCCCTCACTGTCAGAAAGTTTTTCCTAATGTCTACTCTGAATCTCTTTCCTTTAGGTTTCATCACATTGCTTCTTGTACTTCCTTGTGCTAATGAAAATAGGGTAGTACCATCTGCCCTGTGACTACCTTTCAGATATTTGTGGACCTCTATTATGTCTGTATATACTTTCAATGGAAGTATATTCAGAACTACAGAACAGGAGAAAGACTTGGGTATTCTGGTTACACATAAGCTGAGCAGCAGCACTCAATGTCAAGCAGCAGCTGCAAAAGCAAACACGATTTTAAGGAGTATAAAAAGAGAGATTAGAGCCAGCGTCCCAACGTATTGTTACCCCTCTATAAATTACTTGTAAGGCCACATCTGCAATATGGGGTCTAGTTTTGGGCTCCACATTTTAAAAAGGATATTCAGAAGTTCAAAGGCGGGTAACTAGACTACTACAAGGAATGGAAGGCCTCCCATATGATGAGAGGTTGGAAAAGTTAGATTTGTTTAGCTTAGAAAAAAGATGTCTCATAGGGGATCTCATTTATATGTATGAATGTGTGGTCAATATAAAGGACTGGCACATGACTTATTTCTTCCAAAGACAATACTAAGGACCAGGGGGCACTCACTGCGAGTGGAAGAAAGGTGATTCTGATCACTGTGAATGGAAGAAAGGTGATTTTGGCAGCTAAATAGGAAAGGGTTCTTTACCGTTAGAGTAGTCAGACTGTGGAATGTCCTACCACAAGAGGTAGTAATGGCTGACATGGATGATTTTTTCAGTATACACAACATCGTCGGTTATAGATGACTTAGTGATAAAATGTATAATTGGTGAAAGAAGGTTGAACTAGATAGTTACATAGGTTGAAAAAAGACCTAGGTCTATGTAACTATGAATGTGCTAAGCAGTTGACCCCAAGGCAGTACAGGTGGTCCTTATTTTTTACTAGATTAAATTTTTCTATGTTGTTCAGGCTGGAGTCTAAGAACGTGAGGGCCGACACTTTGTCATGTATCCTTGATTCTGTTTTTTTTCTCCAGAAACTCCATTCTCCATTCTCCCTCAGTGTATTGTGGTTTCTTTGGTATCCTTGAAGTTGGAGCGGAGATCCATGAAGCCCCATCATTAGCTTCTTCCGCTACTCCAGAGTCCTAATTGTTTGTTCCTGTGTATCTGAGATTACATCTGTTGCAGGAATTCCATGACTCCCTTTTGAGTGGTAACCTGGGGGTCAAAAATACCCAGAAAGCCATTGCTAGACTCTTTTGGTGGTCACCCATGCATAACGATATTACAAATTTTTTATCCGCTTGTGAAACTTGCTCATGCGCTAATATCTATCATAGCCAGCCAGGGAACTGCCTTTATTGCCAACTCCGGAAAGCTCGTGGACTCACTTGTCCATGGATTTCATTACTGATTTTCCTTTGTCTGTTTTGAAAACTGTGATTTGGTAGGTAGTTGCCCGATTCAGTAAACAAGCTCACTTTGTTCTGTTAACTGGGTTACCTAATGCCGAAACACTTTCCAGATTATCAATCACAGGGTAAGATTACATTGTTTCTGATAGCTGGGTGCGATTTGTCTCCAGATATTGGAGAGAGTTTTGTATAAAATTGGAGATTAAAGCTGGTGTCACACACAGCGACAGTGACAACGACGTCGCTGCTACGTCACCATTTTCTGTGATGTTGCAGCGACGTCCCGTCGCTGTCGCTGTGTGTGACATCCAGCAACGACCTGGCCCCTGCTGTGAGGTCGCCGGTCGTTGCTGAATGTCCAGCTTCATTTTTTGGTCGTCACTCTCCCGCTGTGACACACACATCGCTGTGTGTGACAGCGAGAGAGCGACGAAATGAAGCGAGCAGGGAGCAGGAGCCGGCGTCTGGCAGCTGCGGTAAGCTGTAACCAGCGTAAACATCGGGTAACCAAGGGAAGACCTTTCCCTGGTTACCTGATATTTACCTTCGTTACCAGCCTCCGCCCTTGCTGCCAGCGCCGGCTCCTGCTCTGTGCACATGTGGCTGCAGTACACATCAGGTAATTAACCCGATGTATACTGTAGCAAGGAGAGCAAGGAGCCAGCGCTAAGCAGTGTGCGCGGCTCCCTGCTCTCTGCACTGTGACATATAGCTGCAGTACACATCGGGTTAATTAACACGATGTGTACTGTACCTAGGAGAGCAAGGAGCCAGCGCTAAGCGCGGCTCCCTGCTCTCTGCACATGTAGCGACGTTATGATCGCTGCTGCGTCGCTGTGTTTGACAGCTAAGCAGCGATCATAACAGCGACTTACAAGGTCGCTGTTACGTCACAGAAAATGGTGACGTAACAGCGACGTCGTTGTCGCTGTCGCTTAGTGTGAACCCAGCTTAAGTTGTCCTTTTTTTCTGCTTATCACCCTGAATCCAACGGTCAGACGGAGAGGACAAATCATTGGAAGAAATTTTAAGATGTTTCATTACAGCTCAGCAGGAGGAGTGGTCCTCATATTTTACCTCTGGCAGAGTTTGCCTTTAACATTCGGGTCAATCAGTTCACTGGTACCTTGCCCTTCTTTTGTAATTTTGGTTTCCATCCTCATTTTGGTGAATTTTCTAGGATGAGTTCTGGATGTCCTGGAGTAGAGGTAGCCATACAGAAACTCTAAGGAGGTATGGAGGGAGATGCAAAAGAATATTGGAGGGGCTCAATTTAAAAAACGGAAAGCCGATAGGATGCATTGGGCAGATCCCGATTTCAAAGTTGGAGCTAAGGTTTGGTTATCTTTCAGAAATATGAAACAGAAGGCGCAATCAGTGAAGTGTGGTCCTAAATTTATTGACCTGTATGAGATTCTGGAGGTAGTCACCCTGTTTGCCTTTAGACTGAAACTTCCTCAGTCTTTTCAGATCCCTTATGTTTTCCACAGATCCCTGTTAAGAGAAATTTGTCTCTCCAGTGTTGCCGCCCGTGTCTCAGCTTCCTTCTGTATCTATTAATGGAGGTTTAGAATATGAGATGGAGAGGATCATGCATTCTAAGAAGGTCTGGAATTATCTCCAGTATTTGGTTCACTAGCATAAATGGACCCAGAAATGGACCTCTGAGTAGAGGACTTGGGTTCCGGCTCAATCTATTAAGGCCAATCATTTGATCAGGTCTTTCCATAAGAGATCTCCTGGTAAAACTGGGGATCCGATGGCCTCCCTTAGAAGAAGGGGTATTTTCATGATTCTTCCGCTTTGTGTTCAGCGCATGCTGGATTGTTAGTTGGGTAAGTGACAGCTCAGTAGTCCAACCTGGAGCTGCAGCATGCTGAGCTGTCAGTGTTTTGAGTTACACTCCAATTGTCCAATCTTATTCTGGGAGGTGCTGTTTTTTTTGCAGGTGTTCCCTGCTATTGCCCAGCTTTTTAGCTGAGCAGTTTTTTTTTTCAGAGCACTGCTAGCTTTAGTCTTCTACTTGTGCTAATTAGCCTCTTGTATCTGTGCTCTGAGTATTGATCTTCTGCTTCCTGACCATGGACTTTTTTGACATTCCTTTTGTCTTGTCCCTCTGTTCTGATCCGCTACCCTTCGGGTATTCTGACTCCGGACCGTGACCCGACTATGCCTCTGCCTATCCCCTTAATCTTGACTTGATCTCTTGGTACCTAACCTTCGTACATTTGACTATCCTGTTTCATGACCTGTCCATGTAGTCATTAGTGTCTCACATCCCTTCTAGTGTGGCACGATGAATGAATATCTACCTGTATTTCTCTGCATTGATGTCATGATTAATTCTGACCAAATCTCCAACTCCAATTGCTGAAACTTGTAAAGAACCTTTGCCATGCTTCATTGTTGCCTGCAGACACTTAGTATTGTACGGCTCTCCAACCCTTCAGCAAACAAACTGCCTTCTGTTACAGCCAAAACATTTCACATTTTTATTCATCAGTCCTGATAAAGATGATGGAATCTTTTGAAATAAGAATTTGCCAAATACATGTTTTCTTTGAGAAAAAATGTGCCGCAAATTGCAGGTACTCCAATTACCCCAAAAGGATGAGGTTAACATTCTGAAGTCTCCTAGGACTGCATCCAACCTCTTTCAATCTCTTTAATGAAAAAACAGTCTCAGTAATGTCAAACTGACCTCACTATAGAAACAGATGGTAACCTGTAGCACCATGGAATTAATGGTGCTCTATAAATAAATAATAATAATAATAATAATAGTAACCAACAGTCTATTAAATAACAGTGCATGCACAGATTTTTTTTGTTATTTTTTATGGTTTGATAAGTTTTTATTTAGTAATTTATAAATATCTCTTACAATTATATCAAAATGTGGAAAACAATACCTGAAGAGTGGCAGTACTCAAATAGTGATTTCCAGCACTACTAGTGACACTGCTCAATATTCAATGCTACTCGTATATGGTGTAAAATGATATATTTAATAAAAAAACAGAGACAGAACATAGTCAAGCAAAAGGGATTAGGGAGTAGTTAAGAGGAACATATAAAATATAAAATAGGAAAACACGTTAGTGAACACAGTAGGATAAGAAAAATACCAACTCAAGTACAAAGAGGCTTATATCATGACTAGGTTTAACATGGATTGGTTAACCAAGTCTTAAAGTCAGAAGGACTCCTAAAGGAAGACCAGGGTAACTAAGTCCTCATATAATCAGGAGACTCAGAACGAAGCCACTCATCTGAAATTATTAGATCTTCCATCTGTATTAAAAAGTCCACAGATTCAACCCATTCTATCTTAGAGGGGGAATAAATGCCTCTAGTGTCTAGGGATGAGTTACCTCATTGCTGTCAAAAAGATTTGGAAGAGGCCTTTCTTGATGGACGAAATTGACATTGGAAGTACCAAATGTAACGTTCCTTCTGTAGAGTTTCACTAAAAATTTTATTAAAAAGGTCAAAATATCAGTCTCAAAGTTTGTGAATACCTGGAGAGGTCCACCAAATATGAGTCATGTTACCCACAGCTGAGTCACATCTCCAACACTTATCAGAGGTATCAGGGAACACATGATGAATACGCTCATCACGTGTTCCATCTCTTGGATGTGACAAGATATGGAGATCTTATGATTAAGGGAAAATGATCTACTGAGCTCTCACGCCCAATGAAATGGGGCCAGGCTATTTAAGCTTCTGCCTCCCCCAACAACTCACATAGAGAAACAAAATGGGAAGGACTTTCCTCTTTGAAACAAACTTTTCAACCTCTATTTAGGGTCTCAGCCAAACCTCACGACGTTTGATTGAATGGAAAAGACTAGATATACCACCATACTCCTTCCAGGCCTTACTGTAAGAGCGACCAGGTGATATTAGGTTCTCAATAGGCTGCAAACTGAGTGCCGAGGTAACATGTCTCATCTGGGAGACTGGATTATCAACAAATCCGAGGAATCTATAAGTATTAGCTTACTGTGTATCTCGTATGAGCAGGGAAATAGCACCAGATATAGAAGAAACATTATACTTATGGATTACCTGATCCCAAATAGATATGAGAGTGTGATATGAGGGTGACAAGAATGGCACTCCAGAATGCAGAACCCGTACCTCCCAAAGAAGTCTAACGGGATAGGATTCATAAATTCCTCCAACTTAGTCCATATTTTGTTGGAAGGATTTATGATTAGATTCAAACTACAGATAAGCAAGGAGACTTTATGATATACCAAAAAATCTGAAGTACCCATCACTCCGTCCTCATCCCTAGAGAGTGCCAATACTGAGTTTGAAAGATTGGAACTCCAGGTGACCCAAATAAACCTGGAAGATAATGATTTAAGTCTTAGAAAGAAAGACCTGAAAAGGTTTAGGGGGTTAGTCTGGAAGAGGCAAAGGATTTTTGGTAAGACGTCCATCTTTAGAATGTTAACCCTGCCAAACCATGAAACCGAGAGCCTGGACCAGTTCAATAAGTCCCTCTCAATATTACAGAGAAGAGGTAAGAAATTAAGAAAATATAGCTTAGTGGAATCAGCCGCAATAGTTATCTCTAAATATTTAATGTGATCATTTTACAATCTGAAGAGAAATGTAGAACTAAGGTACAAGGCCTCGACCCCCGGTATGTTTGTATTAAGGATCTCCGATTTAGAAATATTCACTTTAAAGTTAGATAAAAATGAAAAACGTTTAAATTCCACTAAAATCACTGGAATGGAAATCTTAGGAAAAATGATATATAGTAGAAGGTCATCCGCAAAGGTGGACATCTTATGCGTTTTATTACCTATTAAAATCCCTGAGATGGAAGGATTAGCTTTAATCATATTGGTCAGGACCTCCATAACCAGGATCTAGAGAAAATGGGACAAAGGACAACCCGGACGCATGCTTTTATGTATATTGTAAGGTCTAGAAAGTCTATCATTGACAGTGACTTGAGTCATAGAAGAAATATAAAGGCCATAAAGAGTAATATCATATTGCTGCCTAGACCAATCTTTTTCAGTTTCACCCCCATGAAGCCCCACCTATCAAAAGCTTTGTCAGCAACTATAGACGAGTGCACTCTCTCAATAATGGACACAGGCTTAATTGTGTTGTCTCTGGCCTCCCTGCCTAGAACAAAACCCCCTGTTCTTTATATATAATACCTGGGATTAGGGGTTGTAACCTGAGAGCTATAATTTTGGAATTTATCTTTAGATATATGTAAATTATTTAAATTGGTCGGAAATTATTACAATATGCAAATCTCTCCCTGACTTGGCGATAACTGTAATATGAGCTAACAATGATTCCAAGTGAAACTTCCCACCTAAGGCAATAAAATTAAGAGGGCAATAAGACTGGGGCAAAATGTTCCATAAATACCTTGGAAAAACCTAGGCGAAAAACTTTCAGGACCTGGCCTCTTGCTTATTGTTAGATCCTTAATTACCCCCTAAACTTCATTCAACTCAAAGTCTCTTTCTAGATCCTGTAGCTGACAAGGGTTCAGGGTGGGAGGAACAAAGCTATCCAAATATGCCATAACATCCATTTTTTTATCTACCTCCGCAAAGTGGATCCCCTACTGTTATAGTATAGAAGGCAGAATAATATGATCTAAATTCCTCCAAAATGTCCGAGGGAGAGTAAATCTGATGATTCCAAGGCGAGTTAATGTTCCTAATATGTGAAGTATATAATCGAGGGTGGAGAGCTCTAGAAAGATACCTGCCACATCTGTTGTCATATTCAAAATAACCCTTATGAATTTTGTCGCATAAACAAAAGGATTTATGATCTAATATATGTAGGATTTGTCTCAATACATCAGAACTCTCCGCCTTAGGAGTACCAGAAGATCTGAATTTATTTGTATTTACCAACTGGGCAAAGAAGGCAAGCAATCTCTTAAGAGTTTCAGATTTTTCTTTTTTAATTCTGGATCTATGAGCTATGAAAATAACTCTCAAGACACATTTCAATGCCTCTCATTTAATGATAGAGCTCATGGAATCATCTTTGTGATTGGCAACAAATGTGGCTATAGACTCTTCAACCTCTTTGATTCATAATTGACCTCGAGGAGATGATCATTAGGTCTCCTCAAAAAACTTCTGGTGGTTTGGTTTGATATGTCAATTGACCCCAAAACTGTTGCATGGTCAGACCACAGGATTGAATTCATAGAACATGTAGGGGACGAGTCTAATAGAGTATAAGATATAAAAATATAGTCTAGATGACTGTAAGTGTTGTGAATAACTGAGTGATAGCTAAGTCCTTTTGGCTTGGATGAAGTACATACCACAGTGAACCTTCACAAGTTGTTTTTTTATTACTAAGGATTGTCAAAAAGGAAACAGATGATGTACTCTTCGAAGAGTCAACAGAGGGATCAAAGAGTATATTGAAATCTCTGACCAGAATGATAGAGGAACCGCCGACGAACTCAGCCAGTACCATGCTTCATCAGGGGGCTGAGGCTATAATAAATCTTGGCCCGAGCTTGGTGGCATCAGATACAGACATCTCCCGCTATCTACGTCACAGACCAGCTCCCTCAGGGAGTTGTTAAACATGATAGACACTGTTAAACATGGTGCTGGTGCCAAACCGCATCACTGAGTCTCTGCTCTCTCACCCGGGCTCTGAGCCGACTGCACTCATCTCTCGGCAGCAGGATTGGGCTCCTCACCAGTGGATTCCCTCTCCCAGCTTTCTGGAGATGAGTGGGATTGGAGAGAACATCTGTACTCTATCACCACAAGGCAGGACCTAGAGGATCTGTTTAATAGGTTAGAGGAGATTCAAGCCCAGGCCTTTAATTCTGTAAAACAGGACATCACTCAAGGGGGCAACAGAGTGGATGACCTAGAATCTGATTCAATGTCCTTATATCACAGAATAGAGGACCAGCACCTCATTTTATCTGAACATACCACTCAGATCTCAGACATTCTAACCCATTTATATGACATAGAGAACCAACACAGATGAAACAATCTTCATATTTGTGGCCTGTCTGAAGAAATTCCTTCCCATGTGCTGTAAAAAACCTTTAAAGGGAACCTGTCACCAGATTTGGGGCCTACAGCATTCTAACATGCTGTATATAAGAGCCCAGGCCACTGTGTAGAACATAAACACTTTATAATACTCACCGGTGTATTGGTGTGGTGCAAACCAGTCAGATGGGTTGGTGCTGTCCCAGAGGGTAGGCCCAGCATCCTTGTGGGGATGCAGTACCTAGTAGTGCCCTGAGTGGCTCAGGGACACTACATTCCCCCTTGGTTATACACAGCACGTCCTCGGGCTGTAAAGAGAATAAAGGGTTTATTAAACAGCAAAGGAAAACATTAAATAACATTCTTCCTGCGCAGGGGAGGTTCAAGCTTTAACGTTGCATGAGCATCCCCCATCACTCACCACCCAAAGGTCCTGGTCCCCAGAACCCTCTAAGGAGGCAGCTCACCGGTCCTTTTGATGACCAGGTCTGGGCCAGCTCTATCCCAGACCTTTCCTCCAATCTTTGTCTCCTTGGTGGCGGTGTCAATGTCCTGATGGCAAAAAGGATTACTCTGGGAGGCACACTTGGTGCAACTAGTTACACTGCGAGAGTTCGGGTCCAATGACCAGTGGTCCATTTTTATATTAACTTTTCAATCCATGTAGACAATCAGGTAACTTCTTCAGGGATTATGTAGGCAATTTTATCAACATTTTCAAAAACATTTTTCAATCATTTTCAAAACATTATTTATATTATTTACATTACTGACTGTACATTTCTCTTATGGCTTTACTCTCTATATCTAAGTGGGGGCTGACCTCTGGTGCTACGAGCTGATCTACGTAACTCTGGTCTTTCGCTTAACCTCCGTTGTGTTCTGCTGTCTAGTGCGAGTGTCACACTACTAGTGATAGATTGATTCTGCAATTCTCTGTGTACTCTGGGTGAGTCTGCAAGTGTATTGTTCGAGGGCTCCTCTAGAACTGGTTCTTCCACAGGTTGTGGGAATGTGAGCACTGGTATGATGACTGCTCCATTATACTGGGGCCAGTTTTCTGGAAAGTCTCCCAAGATGGTATGGATTACTTTTTCTTTCTTCTCTGTGACTTGAGGTTGGCTTGGTGCTTCTTCTGTTAGTTTCATTGGCTCCGGGCATTTCTTCAAGTGATCACGTGAGACAGTTGATGTTGTCTTTCCTTGGTCTTTACTGATCAGAGAAGTCTTCTGGTTGTTAAGGTTAGAAGGTAGTATCACATAGGGTTCTTTTTCCCATTGATCATCGAGTTTATGAAGTTTTCTCTTTCTCTTGAGAACTGTTTCTCCAGGTGTAAGAGGGATAGCTTGCGCTTTCTTGTTGAAATTTTTTTCTTGTCTTTCTCGACTGCGATTTAAGTTCTGCTCAACATAGTCTTGTATCCTTCTATATTGGGTTTGATGATTGGAGTCCCAATCTTCATCTGATGAACTGATCTCTGGCATTTCAACTTCCATTTCAAGATCTACTGGTAGCCTTCCAGGTCTTGCTCGCATGAGATAGGCGGGGGTGCATTTTGTTGAGCTTACTGGGATGTTGTTATACATATCCACCAAATCAGGCAACTTCTCTGGCCATAAGTTTCTCTCTTCGAGTGGTAATGTTTTTAGCAGGTTAATGATGTGATGGTTCATTTTTTCATACATTCCGTTTGTTTGTGCATGGTAGGGTGCAGTACGTATCTTTTTACATCCATATAGGTTGCAGAACTCTCTGAAGATTTCAGCTTCAAAGGCGGGGCCTTGATCTGTTAATACCTGTTCTGGGTATCCATGAGGTCTGCAACAATGAGCTTGTAATGCTTCGGCCGCAGTACTTGCTATTAAATCCTTTACAGATAAACATAGCAACAAAAAGAGGAAAATATCCTCCAAAAATAAGTATTACTTACAGCAAGATGGGCTGCAGTGTGTACATCGCCCTGGCCAAAAACTAGTACTCTAGCAGGATACAGCTAAACCCCCACTAAAGTGGAAGCGTCACAGGTGCAGGAGGAGCAAATCACACACACACCTCCATGGAATGTAGGAGGGCGATTGCTAGATGATAAAACTGCACACTAGTGGCTTGCATAGAGCGCTGTTCACATATGCAGATAACACAGTCACAAACCCGCAGCCTATTAGGTGACGCCCATACTATTAGATCAGGCGGGCTGCCAAGCCGTACCCCACTGTGTATCATGCACGGACAGACACTCTACAGTGCAAGGCCCAACAGAAAGGGGCCTGGCTGTATCCTGTCCAAAAAAAAAAATATAAATATGAGGGTTTTGTTGGTATTTATGGCCATAAAAACGTAAGCCTACAACCCGCGTCACGGAACCTCATGCTTGTAGGTCCCTACACTAAATATAAACATAGCAACAAAAAGAGGAAAATATCCTCCAAAAATAAGTATTACTTACAGCAAGATGGGCTGCAGTGTGTACATCGCCCGGGCCAAAAACTAGTACTCTGGCAGGATACAGCTAAACCCCCACTAAAGTGGAAGCGTCACAGGTGCAGGAGGAGCAAATCACACACACACCTCCATGGAATGGAGGAGGTCGATTGCTAGATGATAAAACTGCACACTAGTGGCTTGCATAGAGCGCTGTTCACATATGCAGATAACACAGTCACAAACCCGCAGCCTATTAGGTGACGCCCATACTATTAGATCAGGCGGGCTGCCAAGCCGTACCCCACTGTGTATCATGCACGGACAGACACTCTACAGTGCAAGGCCCAACAGAAAAGGGCCTGGCTGTATCCTGTCCAAAAAAAAAAATATATAAATAAAAAAAAATATAATAAATAAAAAAATAAAAATAAATAATTATAATATGAGGTTTTTTTGGTATTTATGGCCATAAAAACGTAAGCCTACAACCCGCGTCACGGAACCTCATGCTTGTAGGTCCCTACACTAAATATAAACTGTTGGGCCTTGCACTGTAGAGTGTCTGTCCGTGCATGATACACAGTGGGGTATGGCTTGGCAGCCCGCCTGATCTAATAGTATGGGCGTCACCTAATAGGCTGCGGGTTTGTGACTGTGTTATCTGCATATGTGAACAGTGCTCTATGCAAGCCACTAGTGTGCAGTTTTATCATCTAGCAATCGCCCTCCTCCATTCCATGGAGGTGTGTGTGTGATTTGCTTCTCCTGCACCTGTGACGCTTCCACATTAGTGGGGGTTTAGCTGTATCCTGCTAGAGTACTAGTTTTTGGCCAGGGCGATGCACACACTGCAGCCCATCTTGCTGTAAGTGATACTTATTTTTGGAGGATATTTTCCTCTTTTTGCTGCTATGTATATATTTAGTGTAGGGACCTACAAGCATGAGGTTCCGTGACGCGGGTTGTAGGCTTACGTTTTTATGGCCATAAATACCAACAAAAACTTCATATTTATATATATTTTTTTTTTTTGGACAGGATACAGCCAGGCCCCTTTCTGTTGGGCCTTGCACTGTAGAGTGTCTCTCTGTGCATGATACACAGTGAGGTATGGCTTGGTAGCCCGCCTGATCTAATAGTATGGACGTCACCTAATAGGCTGTGGGTTTGTGACTGTGTTATCTGCATATGTGAACAGCGCTCTATGCAAGCCACTAGTGTGCAGTTTTATCATCTAGCAATCGCCCTCCTCCATTCCATGGAGGTGTGTGTGTGATTTGCTCCTCCTGCACCTGTGACACTTCCACTTTAGTGGGGGTTTAGCTGTATCCTGCTAGAGTACTAGTTTTTGGCCAGGGCGATGTACACACTGCAGCCCATCTTGCTGTAAGTAAATCCTTTACAGGTACAACTACCAGGAATCTGGAGTAGTGATCCACTATTGTAAGGAGATAGGTGCAACCCATTCGGCTAGGTGTTAATTTGACATGGTCCAGAGCAACAATTTCCAAAGGCTGCTTTGTGACAATGGGTTGCAGCGGTGCTTTTTGGCTGTTCACATCTTTTCTTCTTAATGTACAAGGACCATAATTTCTACACCATTCTTCTATAGTAGCCCTCATCTCAATCCAGTAGAATCGATCACGCAGCAATGCTTCTAGTTTCTTCCAACCAATATCTCCTGCTCGATCATGGTATGCTTCTAGGACTACTGAGACATGGGCTTTTGGTATCACCACTTGACATATTCTTTCATATGTCTTAGGCGGGCTTTGCACGTTGCGACATCGGTAACAATGTGTTACCGATGCTGCAGCGATAGTCCCGCCCCCGTCACACGTGCGATATCTAGTGAAAGCTGCCGTAGCGATTATTATCGCTATGGCAGCTTCACATGCACATACCTGCCGTGCGACGTCCCTCTGGCCGGCGACCCGCCTCCTTCCTTAGGGGGGCGGGTTGTGCGGCGTCACAGCGACGTCACACGGCAGGCGGCCAATTGAAGCGGAGGGGCGGAGATGAGCAGGATGTAAACATCCCGCCCACCTCCGTCCTTCTCATTGCAGCCGGGAGGCAGGTAAGGTGATGTTCCTCGCTCCTGCGGCTTCAAACACAGCGATGTGTGCTGCCGCAGGAGCAAGGAACAACATCGTACCTGTCGCACCATCGGCATTATGGAAATGTCGGAGGCTGCAGCGATGATACGATAACGACGCTTTTGCGCTCGTTCATTGTATCATAAAGGTTTTACACGTTGCGATATCGACTGCGACGCCGGATGTGCGTCACTTTCGATTTGACCCCATCGACATCGCACGTGCAATGTCGCAACGTGCAAAGCCGCCCTTAGGGTTAGTGAGGCTTCTGCACAATTTACCTCGATGGAGAAACAGTCTGCTTCTTTCTTTCCACAACGTCTGAGCTTCCAATGGAGCTTCAGGATCCATGTGTGAATCTGGCTGGACTATCAATTCCTTTATCAATTTTACTGCAGGATCATTATCTTGCACTTCCTTCCAACCATGGTGAGGTAATGGATCTAAGGTGGTTTCTTGCCGCATGCTGTAAGGCTGATGGCTTCTCAAGTCATTGGGGTGATGGAATGCTGGTAGCTCAATTTCTTCTAAGTCATCTTCATGTTTCCCTTCCTCAGACAGGTGAGGCATCCTGGATAACACATCCGCATTGGCATTCTTGCGACCAGCTCGATATTTGATGGTGAAGTCATAGTTTGCCAGTCTTGCCACCCAATGTTGCTCCAGCACACCAAGTTTTGCCGTGTCCAGATGAGTCAGTGGATTGTTGTCAGTATACACGGTGAACTTTGCGGCTGCCAGGTAATGTTTAAACCTTTCAGTCACTGCCCAGACCAGTGACAGGAACTCCAGCTTGAAGGAGCTATAGTTTTCGGGATTCCTTTCTGTAGGATGGAGCTTCCTGCTTGCGTAGGCAATCATTCTTTCTTTACCATTCTGTACTTGGGATAGTACAGCTCCCAACCCCACATTACTGGCATCTGTGTACAGCACGAAGGGAAGGTGATAGTATGGATAGGCCAGAATCTCATCTCCTGTCAGGGCCAACTTCATCTGTCTGAAGGCATTTTCTTCTCCTTCTCCCCATGTGAATGGAGAACCAGAAGCCTTGCCCTTCTTGCTCTGTTCCACCAGGAGCTCTTGCAGAGGCGCAGCCATCTTTGTGCAGCCCGTCACAAACCTTCGGTAGTATCCTACCAGGCCCAGGAACTGACGTACCTCCTTGATGGTAGTTGGCCTAAGCCAGTTCTTGATAGCTGTTATCTTGTCTGGGTTTAGGCCACTCCCTCAGCACTGACCACATGCCCTGGTTACTGGACTTTGGGCTTTAGCAGATGACACTTGGAGGGCTTCAGCTTCATCCCATACTTTGACAGGGCTTTGAATACCTCTGCAAGGTGGTCTAGATGATCTTCATAAGTATTGGAGTATACAATCACATCATCCAAGTAGAGCAGGATGGTTACGAAGTTGCGGTGGCCCAGACAGCACTCCATGAGCCTCTGGAATGTTCCTGGTGCATTGCACAATCCAAATGCATGCTGTTGAATTCACACAGGCCCATGGGGGTAGCAAAGGCAGTCTTCTCCCAATCCTCTTCAGCAACTGAGACATGCCAGTAGCCACTGTTGAGATCTAGGGTAGAGAAATAGTTAGCAGCCTTCAATGCAGCCAAGGATTCTTCAATACGGGGTAATGGATAAGCATCCTTGTGGGTGACTTTGTTGATTTGCCTGTAGTCCAAACACATCCTCATGTTACCATCTTTCTTCTTAACCAGAACCAGTGGAGCTGCTCAGGGGCTACAACTATCTCGAATGACCCCTGCCTCCTTCATGTTCCTCAACATCTCTTTGGCACATTGATAGTGTGTTGGTGGTATAGGCTTATACCTCTCTTTAATGGGTGGATGATTACCAGTGGGTATGTGATGTTGTACCCCTTTTACACTCCCAAAGTCTAATGGGTGTTTGCTGAAGACTTGCTCATACTCTTGTACTACCTGGTAAAGCCCATGTTTCTTGTGTGAAGGTGTGAAGTCAGTACCTACATGTAATTCTTTGCACCAATCCTCTAACTGATCTTGGGAACTACTGCAGTCTGCTTGCCTTGGTGAGGTGAGGGAATCCACTGACTGGATGGACTCTTCAGTGACCGTGTATAGTTTGGCAATGGTGGCATACCTGGGTAATCTGGTCTCCTCCGCCTCGTAATTTAACACTCACAAAGGGACTCTTCCCTTGCGGACATCAACCACCCCTCTGGCTGTCAAAACTGTGGGCCAGTGTTCAGAATGTAGGGGCTCTACCACTGCCTGGTAGTCCTGTCCACTAAGGCCTATGGCTGCCCTGCACCATATCATCATTTCACTTCTCGGGGGTACTACAATAGGACCAGCATCTACCACTTGTACATTGCCAATTTCCCCACCAGACAAGTTTACCAGTTGTCTCTGCAGGAGGGCTCGGATTTCTCGTTGTAAGACCCTCGGTTGCCCTGCACCTGCAGTTTCTGCAGTCTGTCTGTTGGAGTAAAAACAGCACTTCCCCCAAACAGTTTTCAATGGCATTTGTTCCCAGAATCATTTTAGGATTTTTATCAATAGCATCATTTTCTACCACAATCAGTCCTTGGTTCTCTAACTCTACCCTCCCAACCTTTATGGTCACCTCTTTAAACCCAATCTGAGTCACTGGTGAACCATTGACGGCATAGATGGTGAGGCCTGCATGGGGCCGGGTGAGTTCAGCATCTGACCAGAACCTTTTATACAGTAGATACGGGATAGTGGTTACTTGCGAGCCAGTGTCCAACAATGCAGAAGTAGGTATCCCATCTAAAGTGATGGAAATGATGGGTCGTCCTCCTACATACCGGTCACGCCAATCAGCTGGGCCTTGTTGTCCTATTCCTGGGGATAGGCCCTTGGCCCCAGGGATTGCCAATTTAAAGGACACCTTTTGACAAGATGGCCGACCTTGTGACACCTCCGGCAGATGGGCTGTCCATTCGAGCTGTAGCGGTCGCTGTTCCTCCCTCTGATCGATGGGGTCCTTCCTCCTCGCAACCAGGGAACATCCTCAGGGCAGTCGGCTAGCTGGATATTCTCCGTCAGCTTGATCTGTGGCTGGAGCTGCATCACCTCTAAGATCCTGGCCACATATGTGCTCAGCTGCTGCACCTGGGAGCTCAAATCACTGGGCGCACCAGGGGGCGCTACCTGAGTTTTAGTCTCTGCCACAGTTAAGGAAGAAGGCTCCATATGCAGAGGGGAAGCGCTGGCTTGCTGGGACTGAGGGACAGAGTCTCTGGTCTCAGGGGGTTGCAAGGCTTTGATGGCCCGATCTTTAAGGACAATAAAGTTCATGTTCGGGTGCTCTAGGATCCAGAGCCACAGCTGCTTGCGGTCTTCCACTGACCGTAGACCCTGCAGAAACTGCTCAACCATCATTTTGTTGCTTTCCTGATCATCAATGGGGTTTACATGTCTTAAAGTCCGTAATGCTTCCTGCAGCCTCAGGGCATAATCTCTGATACTGTCCTGGGGGCGCTGTTTGCAGTTATAAAACCCCATGCGGCGCTCTGACTCAGTACGAGTCTCAAAAACAGCCTTGAGTTTCTCAAATATAGTGGTCACTGAGGCCCGATCTTCATCTGACCAGGTCTCTACTTCCAGCTCTGCTGCACCCGTTAACTGTCCATGTACCACAGACGCTCGCTGCCTACCGGTCATCGCGTACATGTCCAGCATAGTGCAAATTTTCTTTTTGAATCCGGACAAAGCGTCTGATTTGCCATCATACTGGTGCAGCCAGGTCGCGCCGGGTACGTAAGGTAAGGTGATCGGCATTATTGGAACGGCCGCTCCAGCCACGGGGGCTGCTGCTTGTACCACTGGAGCAGGTCTTGCTGTGTTCCCGTCTCCCTGCATGTCAGCGGAAGGCCCCACTACACTCCCATCATCCGGTGCCGACATCCTTTCGTCCCCCCCTTGGTTATTTTCACCACTCTCGCGGGGACTGGGCACTCTGGGAGCTTCTGGGTTAGGTCACTGCCGACTTCCACCCGCGCTTACAGGACTAGTGGGCGGGACTTCTGCTCGCACGCTTTTGCAGTTTTGTGCCCTTTTTGTCACAGTAATGGTGTGACGCCCTGGGCAAGCCAGGGGTCACAGGTCATCACACCACCACACCCTACATCCCAGTTAGGAACACCAAAGCTACTAAACTCCTTGTTGCCTTCCTCCAGGGGCTGATGTTCACACCAGGGGGTGGGCCAGGCGGTTGGCTCCGCCCACCGAGGAGTTCACAGCTCTGGAGGCGGGAAGAACCAGGAGTTGAAGTCTAGCTGAGGGCTAGAGAGGAGTGAAGCTAGGGAAGTGAAGTAGAAGGAAGTGGTAGAGGAGCTAAGTGAAAGTGAAGTAGTAGTGGAGCAAAGAAGAAAAGGAGTAACAGTGAGCGTAGAAAGCCCTGAAGTTGGTCCGGCTAAGTGCAGGACAGTGTCAGCAAGGTCAGCAACAGCGGTGATCGTCTGGAAGGGAACTGCTCGGAGGTTGCTGGAAGGACCGCGGACGGGTAGTGGCCCGGCGGTCTGGAGCAGTATACGAAGGACAGTCAGCACCAGGGCAGGGGCCTTTCGGACCCCGGCAAGGCTAGGAGTCGCCATAATTTGCCGAATCCGTCAGTGAAGGGGACGTCGATCCCCCAACAACCAAGTCCCGACTGAAGGCAAAAGTCCAACCATTAAGGAGGAACACCGCCACCGCCAGGGCACCAGTTCCTCGGGGCCAGCGTCTGCGGGCAAAGCAGGGCTCCTCCGGCCCATATCCAAGCCGGGGAGCGGGTTACCGGTGGGAACCCATCGCTACCAACACAGAAACACTAGGTGCAGGTCAGAGGGACATCACCGTTACCTACTGGGAGAGCAAGTGCAGCCGTCCGTGGGAACCGTCTTTCCAGCCGTGTGGTTTACCGTAAAACTGTGTCAACGTCTCAGGCTGAGTGAGTACCACAGTGCCGCAAGGCACCGCGCTGCCCCCGCGTCCCTGCGCCCACCAAGCCCTGCATCTCCCATCTCATCACTGGGCCCCGGGATCACCAACCCCTACCCACGGAGGGGCAACACAACAACTGGCTGCTCCATACCATCTTTCCCGGGATCCCCATACAGAGCAGCGGTGGTGCCAACAAATCACCACAACCGTGGGTGGCGTCACGGACAATAAACCATCCCCACACCCAACAACCCCCTTTCACTCACGGGCGAGGAGCGCCGCTAGAGTCCCCGGGATCTGGCTCATCGCTCGAGCCACCGAGCAGCAGCAGCAGGCCGCAGCAGCCGCAGCGGCCGGACCCGAGCAGCAGTGGGAGAGCGCGGCGTCCCCTCCTCCGCCTGCGACAACTGCGCAGCCTGTTTTTCACGATAATCAAAGATGGCGACAGTTTTGCACAAACAGTCCATTAAATACAGTCTTTTAGGCACACATCACCCGAGTTAACGGGCCTAGTCCATATCCTGTTCGTGGCGCCAGGAAAAAGCTGTGTCGCCTAGGGAATGAGGTACTCCGTCTCGGGCAGTATATACAATTGAGGATGTCACTGTGGTGGCTGTTGCCCGGTCCCGAGCCCTGGGTGCTTATTATAAAGGCAGTATTTATGTGACGCCCTGGCTTATCAGGTCGTCACAGGCTATTGTGCAATCTGCCTTTCTGTGCAATATACACCTCCTCCTTGGTTAAGGGTTTTGGTGTTGCCAAGAACAAGCTAAATCCTAGGAACACTCTGCACTACACCCACCAGACACACCAGTGGACGGCCTGAGTGGAATAGGGTCGCCCACTTGGGGGGTTGGTTAAGGGGAGGTCAGGAGTGTCAGGAGCAGGAGAGTGTAGTGTTGGAGGTGAAAGTGAGAGGAGTATCATGAGACAGTCAGTTAAGCAGTGACTCTCAAGAGGAGAGGTCACAAGGGAGTTGAGGAGTGACTCTCAAAAGGGGAGGTCCGGAGCTGGGCTCCTTGGAACTACTAGGTGGCAGATGTTGGTCTGGGCCTGGTAGGAGCTGGACCCTGGTCGCAGGGGATTGTGACAAGGGGCACGGACTGTCGAGGAGGACAGCCGGCGGCCTTGTGCCATCACCCGGCTGGGGCCAGGGCACGACGGGGTACGTGGACCCTAGGTCAGGAAGTAGCTTCAGGCGTCCTGACAATTTACCCGACGAGGATGGAGCCTTCAAGATCCATTCTCCACCCGCTCCAAAATCGGGGTACTAGCGCAACGAGGGGGATAGGACTTTCCACACATACGGTCCAGAAAATCCCAAGCGTGAACCCTGAGAGCAAGCTCACCCAGTTAGCCATACTGGGGAGCGGGACCTGATTAATTTCACACTAAAGGGACCAACTAGAAGACAAGGTGCCAAGGCAAAGGTCACAGACTAACAGGCAACACCAATGGGCACGGGATCCAGGCGTGCTCCCTCCCAGCGGCAGCGGTGTCCAGAACTTTAGTTTACCACAGTTGTCGGTGTCAGCGTTATTGGACTGAGTGAGTACACAAGTGACCCTTACCGTCCCAACGGCACAACCCTGTCCTCATTATCGAGTCCCGGGGCATTCCCCCACACCTGGCTGCCCACACCATCCCCACCGGGTACTCCCAATCACAGCGGTGGTACCCCATCTTACCATGCACTACGGGTGGCCTCAGGAACTCTCCACACCATCCCCTGTAAATAGCCCCCCTTTATTCGAGTGGCCACACGACCCCCGGGTCTGGAGGAGACCCCTTGAGCCACCGCGGATCTGGATCCGAGCAGCCCGGCTGCTGGCACGGGGGTGTTACATTTACATGGGAGATAAGAGTTAATGTTGATGTGACGCCACCTGCGAGTTGTGGTTAATAGGATGGAACCACCGGTGCTTAGTGGAATTACCCCTGGGCTGATGGTGAAGGCAGCTATTGTGGTAGGCCCTCCGCAGGCAGGGCTGAGCCAGGGGATTTTTGAGATGGGAGCTTTGCACTTTATAATGAAGGAGACCACACCGGGGTTGTAATGAACAGTCTCTACTTACTTTAACCTTTGGACGGCTGGTACAGGTCCCTGTATTTCCAGTGTCAGTTTAATGATTCAGTTGCTCTGTCCCCAGCACTCTCAGTGTAGTTTGGGTCCCCGTAGCTTGAAGCGGTTTAGGGACCCCGACTGTCCCTGTTAGGTAGCAGTCTCCTCGTCTGTGCAAAACACTGACTTAAACTGAGTGTGTTGCTGTCAGAGGTAACATCATCCTGCTCTGACTGAGACGAGTGTTGGAACATACTTTCCATAATGCCTTCTGTTTGCCTTCACTAATATGCTCTCTAAAGGCAATGGAGGAAAATAGTTAGTGGCAACGTTGCTTCTGCAGATGCTAGCGGGTCACACATTCTCAGCCATGTACAGGGGATTTTTTTCTTTTACATTGACATTGACATTTTTATTTCTAACATTCGAACAACACTATAATTTATTTTTTCTGTCTGGGAACCCAGTCCCGCCCTTCAGCCATGTTTATTCAATTTCCTATATGGCCAGGTCCCTGGCTTCCCATACACAAGCAAGTTTTAAACACACATAGAGGTAATGTCACGCTGTACTCTAAGATGTACAATAGCAGTACAGCGCAGTAATGTGGGACTGCGAGGATTCCTGAAACTATCTGAGAAGGTAGTTAGCTGGTAAACCACTAGGGGGCGTAAAAGTGGAGGAAACGTATGAGCAGGGAATTCCCTAGCAGAGGTAATACTAGTCAAGCCCACCAGATGGCAGTAGAATCGTCAGAAAGCCGTGTCACAACATGAGGTCTTGTAAGTGTCGCGGGCGGAGGAGGGGACGCTGCGCTCTCCCACTGCTCGGGTCCGGCTGCTGCGGCCTGCCGCTGCTCGGTGGCTCGAGCGATGGGCCGGATCCCGGGGACTCGAGCGGCGCTCCTCGCCCGTGAGTGAAAGGGGTTTGGTTGTTGGGATAGTTTATTGTCCGTGACGCCACCCACGGTTGTGGTGATTGAGTGGACACCACCGCTGCTCTGTCTGGGGAGCCCGGGAGTGATGGTATGGAGCAGCCAGTTGTTGATTTGCCCCTCCATGGGTAGGGGAGTTTGGTGGTCCCGGGGCCCAGTGATGGGGTTGGGATGGTGGACAGGCGGGTTATGGGGCCTGTGGAGGTGCAGGGGCGCAGGGACAGCGCTGTGCCGCACGGCACGGAGGTACTCACTCAGCCAAAGGATGATGACAAAGTTCTCGGTAAACAAACGAACGACTGGTTGGACGGGTCCCTCGGACGGCTACGGTGCTGATGTTCCCTGCAGTTAGCGGTGACGGTCTCTTCCCTGCACCTATGTATAGTCCTTTGGTAGCGATGGGTTCCCACCGGTAACCCGCTCCCCAGCCTGGATATGAGCCGGAGGAGCCCTCTTTTGCCCGCAGGCGCTGGCCCTGGGAAACTGGTGCCTTGGCGGTGGCGGCGTCTCCCCTTAACGGTCGGACTGTTGCCTTCAATCGGGACTTGGTTGTTGGGAGACAGAGGTCCCCTTCACTGATGGATTTGGCAAATTATGGCGACTCCTAGCCTTGCCGGGATCCGAAAGGCCCCTGCCCTGGTGCTGACTGTTCTTTGTATACCGCTCCGGTACCGCCGGGTCACCACCCATCCACGGTCCTTTCGGCAACCTCCGAGCAATCTCTCCTGCAGACGGTCACCGCCGTCTTCCAACCTTGCTGTCTCAGTCCGGGGCACACACCCAGACTAACTTCAGGCTTCTTGCTGTCACTTTTCCTGTCACTTCTTCCTTCCCTCACTACAACTCCACTGTTTACTCCTCACACTTCAAACTCTCAAACTCCACTGAACTGCCTGGTTTTCCCGCCTCCAGGGCTGTGAACTCCTCGGTGGGCGGAGCCAACCACCTGGCCCACCCCCTGGTGTGGACATCAGCCCCTGGAGGAAGGCAACAAGGATTTGTGTTTTGACCTTGAGTGTTCCTGCAGGGAATGTGGGGTACGTGTGGTGTTGTGACCTGTGACCCCTGGCTTGCCCAGGGCATCACATTCCCCCTTAGCAAAACGCAGACCGTCCTCGGGCTGCCCGTCCAACACCGGTTTTATTTTCCTTTTGTTTTTCTGAAAAGGTAAAAACGGTAACATATAATACAAGTAGAAAAACATCATCCCACATCGGGAGGCACATTTCTTAAACGTTACGGTTTTAAACAGTTAACGGTTACGGTCTCCGCTCTCTCCCACCCAAGCAACCTGGCCCTGATGCTGCCCCTAAAACCCAGGCAGCACCCCTTGACCCCAGTCCTGCACCAAGTTACCCGAGCGGGATCTGTCCTTCCCCTCCAGAGGGTAGCCATCGGTTCCTGTGGTGGCTGGGCCCCAGCCTGCTCTACTGCGGGCCCTCCCTCCAATCTGCATCTCCGGAGGCGGCAATTGCGGAAACGGTAACGGTAACACAACTTATTTTCAAGCCACTAGCGTCTGTGGTTGCCCTGCAAGTTCACGGGCTTGTCCATAGAAAGTTCTCTATGCAAACATTATGGATGGTCCCCACGGGGACAACAGTGCCGGCAACGGCCGGTTTTCCAAATCACGGTAAATCAGGTTACTGTTCGGTAATCATTTTTCCATTTGTCATCATTTGCAAACTTTTTCAAACTTTTAAACACACATACTTTCTTTCCGGTCCCAACGGGGATGGTGCAACGGTGCTCCGCTGCCTTTTGCGGCTCAACAGCCCATTCTCACTCGTGGGGCTCTAGTGCCACCTTCACATGGTGCACCGCTCTGGACCCCAATGGTAGCTCGCTGCAGGCGATCTTCTTCCATATACATTCGGGCATGCACATCCGCTCTACACCCCTCTCGGGCATCGATCTCTCTGCGCAGCTGCCGTTGCCGCCGCTCCCAGTCTGGAGCACTTTCTGCTTGCTCCAGTTCAGCGTGTGCAGGGGACGGACCCAGCCAGAGTCCCTCCGTGTCGGTTACGACTGGCACCTTCAGTAATGAGGGACCCCGCTGTGACATGGCCTGCTCTGCCTCCTGGCAGCTGCATCCCCGCCGTGCCTCCGGTGCATCTTTGCTGACGGCCTCAGCCTTCGGCTTCTTCCATGGAAGTGTATCAGGGCGGTCACGAGCTTCTGCTGCAGGTCGGTCCGCCGGGGCGAATTGGCAGGGTACCGCTACCATTGGTGGTGGTAGCGGGCCTAGTGGCGGGGCAGCAGCAGCCAACACGGGTAGCGGGGGGAGATAGCAGGGTGAGCGGGTATGGACCGTGTCCCTCAGTCGCGATGACCGACCCACTAGGGGCACAGGGTGTGGGTTACTTACCTTCCCTTCCAAGACTCCCTCCACCTCGCGTCTCCGTATGGCCGCCACCACTTCCGCCATGTCGGCCTCCCACTCCTCCAGGAGGAGCTGCATGCGGACCTGCAGACGGCTGCTTAGCTGGACGGTCCGGACTTCCACCCACGCTGCGGGGCCAGGCGCGGGGACCGCGGTGTTGTCGGTCGGACTCAGCATCTTTAGCAGCGGCCTCTTCCAGGAACCAGTCAATGGCCGCAGGGTCCTGGCGTCCCTGCTTCTATAGCCGCGGCTACATGCGACCAGTCGCCATTTCGTCCCCCTTAGCCTCTTTCCGGCCCCTCCTCTATCGGGGCGGGGTTTTGGCCTCCGCGCCTCTGCTACTCGAGAAGACGCTCGAGCGGGGACTTTTCGCGCCAAAGATGGCGGCTTCTGAAATTTTCTGGCCGGACACCTCCGGCGGAAACAAGGCGCACCTCTACCAGACGGCAGAGCGGTAAGATCCTGTTCGTGACGCCAAGTTGTCGCGGGCGGAGGAGGGGACGCTGCGCTCTCCCACTGCTCGGGTCCGGCTGCCGTGGCTGCTGCGGCCTGCCGCTGCTCGGTGGCTCGAGCGATGGGCCGGATCCCGGGGACTCGAGCGGCGCTCCTCGCCCGTGAGTGAAAGGGGTTTAGTTGTTGGGATAGTTTATTGTCCGTGACGCCACCCACGGTTGTGGTGATTGAATGGACACCACCGCTGCTCTGTCTGGCGAGCCCGGGAGTGATGGTATGGAGCAGCCAGTTGTTGATTTGCCCCTCCGTGGGTAGGGGGGTTTGGTGGTCCCGGGGCCAAGTGATGGGGTTGGGATGGTGGACAGGTGGGTTATGGGGCCTGTGGAGGTGCAGGGGCGCAGGAACAGCGCTGTGCCGCACGGCACGGAGGTACTCACTCAGCCAAAGGATGATGACAAAGTTCTCGGTAAACAAACGGCTGGTTGGACGGGTCCCTCGGACGGCTACGGTGCTGATGTTCCCTGCAGTTAGCGGTGACGGTCTCTTCCCTGCACCTATGTATAGTCCTTTGGTAGCGATGGGTTCCCACCGGTAACCCGCTCCCCAGCCTGGATATGAGCCGTAGGAGCCCTCTTTTGTCCGCAGGCGCTGGCCCTGGGAAACTGGTGCCTTGGCGGTGGCGGCGTCTCCCCTTAACGGTCGGACTGTTGCCTTCAATCGGGACTTGGTTGTTGGGAGACAGAGGTCCCCTTCACTGACGGATTTGGCAAATTATGGCGACTCCTAGCCTTGCCGGGATCCGAAAGGCCCCTGCCCTGGTGCTGATTGTTCTTTGTATACCGCTCCGGTACCGCCGGGTCACCACCCGTCCACGGTCCTTTCGGCAACCTCCGAGCAATCTCTCCTGCAGACGGTCACCGCCGTCTGCCAACCTTGCTGTCTCAGTCCGGGGCACACACCCTGACTAACTTCAGGCTTCTTGCTGTCACTTTTCCTGTCACTTCTTCCTTCCCTCACTACAACTCCACTGTTTACTCCTCACACTTCAAACTCTCAAACTCCACTGAACTGCCTGGTTTTCCCGCCTCCAGGGCTGTGAACTCCTCGGTGGGTGGAGCCAACCGCCTGGCTCACCCCCTGGTGTGGACATCAGCCCCTGGAGGAAGGCAACAAGGATTTGTGTTTTGACCTTGAGTGTTCCTGCAGGGAATGTGGGGTGCGTGTGGTGTTGTGACCTGTGACCCCTGGCTTGCCCAGGGCGTCACATAAGTACACAAGGGCAAGTCTAAACGTAGTCAGAGGGAAGCAAATAGTCAGTAGCCGGGAAATCAGAGCCTAGAAGCGAGGGGGAGTGGGAAGACAAGACAGAATAAAGGTAAACAGATAAGGAACGAACAGGGAGACAGCGGGAGAGACACTGATGGAAACAGACAACAGAGGAGGTTAACAGGTCAGGTGAACACGGAGGTCAGGAGGGGGCAGGGCAGACAACAGGTCACTCAAGAGCAGAACACAGCAGAGCCAGAAGTATCACTGGCGAAGTCCAAGAGAAACAGTGCCCTAATAAAGCAGCCTGACCTCCAGAACAAGGCAGAAAGGATTAACTCCTAACGTGACCTGCATCAGAAGTGAAACTAAAAAAAGGCTCAGCTCCAGCTGAGCCAGGAGTCAATCATGACAGGTAACATTTGGTTAGGGACCCGATAAATAAGAGATTACCGTGAAGTGTTTATTAGTCAGTAATGAATTGATCAATACATTAGCAAAATATCTCTTTTTTTCAAATAATCCTTAGCAGTCATGCAATGTCACATTTTCAATTTTTCCAATTTTTCATATGGCTATATTGTATTTTCATTTATTGATGTATCATAGAGCAGTTATGCTTATTCATATTTCTCTGAATTTGGTGTGCAGCTTTCACTTTGTATAGGCGCTGTCACACAGGCTGGGGGCTCGTCTGACTACATCCAATCACAGATACCAGGACTGCCGGTTAGAGATGAGCGAACCGGTCGCGGTTCGGCTCGAGGTTGGTTCGCCGAACGGACCTCCCGTTCGAGTTCGGTTCGTCGAACGTTCGACGAACCGAACTCGAACTGCATAGGAAACAATGGCAGGCAATCACAAACACAGAAAAACACCTAGAAAACACCCTCAAAGGTGTCCTAAAGGTGACAAACAACTCAAACACATTGGAAAGTGACAAGGACATATACTCATGCGAAAACAAAACAGCTGGACAAGGAAAAAGAGGAGGACACACAGATATAGGCATGGCACGCCCTTCTAAAATCATGTAAAACACCGCAAGGTGACTCCAAGCGGAATCTCCCTTTTTTCCAAAAATTGGGCCACACACACACCCACCCCTTCAGTGGTAGCAGTTGTGCCCTAGTTGTACACTTCACAGCTACATTTGCATCAAGCACATTCAAAAATACGCCATTCTTATCCGTCCCCAGGATGACACCGGGGTAGGTAGCAAAGTCTTTCCTGATCCCAGCTCTGTTCATCTTGGCTTCTTTTAAAAACAATGTAAGCAAGGGTTACTCCAAGCGGAGTCTCCCTTTTTTCCAAAAATTGGGCCCCACACACACCCACCCCTTCAGTGGCAGCAGTTGTGCCCTAGTTGTACACTTCACAGCTAGATTTGCATCAAGCACATTCAAAAATACGTCATTCTTATCCGTCCCCAGGATGACACCGGGGTAGGTAGCAAAGTCTTTCCTGATCCCAGCTCTGTTCATCTTGGCTTCTTTTAAAAACACAGCAAGCAAGGGTTACTCCAAGCGGAGTCTCCCTTTTTTTCCAAAAATTGGGCCCCACACACCCACCCATTCAGTGGCAGCAGTTGTGCCCCAGTTGTACACTTCACAGCTAGATTTGCATCAAGCACATTCAAAAATACGTCATTCTTATCCGTCCCCAGGATGACACCGGGGTAGGTAGCAAAGTCTTTCCTGATCCCAGCTCTGTTCATCTTGGCTTCTTTTAAAAACACAGCAAGCAAGGGTTACTCCAAGCGGAGTCTCCCTTTTTTTCCCAAAAATTGGGCCCCACACACCCACCCATTCAGTGGCAGCAGTTGTGCCCCAGTTGTACACTTCACAGCTAGATTTGCATCAAGCACATTCAAAAATACGCCATAATTAACCGTCCCCAGGATGACACCAGGGTAGGTAGCAAAGTCTTTCCTGATCCCAGCTCTGTTCATCTTGGCTTCTTTTAAAAACAATGTAAGCAAGGGTTACTCCAAGCGGAGTCTCCCTTTTTTTCCAAAAATTGGGCCCCACACACCCACCCATTCAGTGGCAGCACTTGTGCCCTAGTTGCAAACAGGATGTTTTGATTTGCATCAAGCACATTCCAAATCAACAAGCATTTACTCTCCCCAGGATGACACAGGGGTAGTAAATTCCTTCTGGATCCATGACTTGTTCATTTTGATGAACGTCAGTCTGTCCACATTGTCACTGGACAGACGCGTGCGCTTATCTGTCAGCACACACCCAGCAGCACTGAATACACGTTCAGAGACAACGCTGGCAGCTGGACACGACAAAATCTCCAAGGCGTAAGTTGCGAGCTCTGGCCATTTTTCTAGGTTTGAAGCCCAAAAGGAGCAAGGCTCCAGTTGCACAGTCATGGCATCGATGTTCATTTGGAGATACTCCTGTATCATCCTCTCCAGCCGTTGACTATGTGTCAGACTTGTTGTCTCTGGTGGCCTTGCAAAAGAGGGTCTAAAAAAATTATGAAAAGATTCCATAAAATTGCTGTTACCGGCACCAGATACGGTCCTACTGGTACGGGTAGACTGTTGAAGATGACGAGACCGTCCCATGTTTGTCAAGTTACAACTGGGAGATTCACTCCCTGCACCTGCACGGTTGTTTGGTGGAAAAGCCGAGCTAAGATCTAGTAACAGCTTCTGCTGATACTCCTGCATACGTGCGTCCCTTTCTATGGCTGGAATTATGTCACAAAATTTGGACTTGTACCGGGGATCTAATAGTGTGGCAATCCAGTAGTCATCATCACTTCTAATTTTGACAATACGACTGTCATGTTGGAGGTAGTGCAACAAAAAGGCACTCATGTGTCTTGCGCAGCCATGCGGACCAAGTCCACGCTGTGTTTGTGGCATAGAGGTGCTACCCGTTCTTTCTTCCTCTGACATCTGACCCCAACCTCTTTCAACTGAAATTTGACCAAGGTCTCCCTCATCCGCTGAGTCTTCCATGTCCATGGACAGTTCGTCCTCCATTTCTTCATGTTCTCCTGCACCTTGCTCAACATTTCGCCTGCTACTATGCGCCCTTGTCGATCCCTGTCCCCCTTGGTCCCATGCCTGCTGCGTTGGTGATGATGAACGTCTGGACCTTGGTGATGTTGTTGTCCCTTGCGCATATGAATCCTCCTGTAGTTCCTCCCCTTCATGTTGTCCCACCCCCTGACTCCGAATAGTGTTTAGCGTGTGCTCCAGCATGTAAATGACTGGAATCGTCATGCTGATAATGGCATTGTCAGCGCTAAACATATTCGTCGCCATGTCGAAACTGTGCAGAAGGGTGCATAGGTCCTTGATCTGAGACCACTCCATCAGGGTGATCTGCCCCACCTCTGCATCTCGTTGGCCCAGGCTATACGTCATGACGTATTGCACCAGGGCTCTGCGGTGCTGCCACAGTCGCTGTAACATGTGGAGAGTTGAATTCCAGCGTGTCGCCACATCGCATTTCAGGCGATGAACCGGCAGGCCGAAAGACTTCTGGAGCGATGCAAGTCGCTCAGCTGCGGCGCTTGAACGGCGGAAGTGAGCAGACAGTTTTCGTGCCCTGTTCAGAAGGCCATCTAGGCCGGGATAGTGTGTTAAAAATTGCTGCACGACAAGGTTCAACACGTGAGCCATACAAGGTACGTGTGTCACCTTGCCCAGGCGAAGGGCCGCACCCAGGTTTGCAGCATTGTCGCACACGGCCTTACCAGGCTGCAGGTTGAGTGGAGACAACCATTTATTAAACTCGGACCGCAGAGCTGACCACAACTCCTCAGCTGTGTGACTCTTATTACCAAGACATGTCAAGCTAAAGACCGCCTGATGCCGTTGCGCTCTGCTGCCAGCATAGTAATGAGGGGTGCGTGATTCCTTCTGCGCAGTGAGAACGCTGGTGGCCTGACCAGGCAGGCTTGGGGCGGAGGTGGAGGACCCAGATGAGGTGGAGGATGCAGAAGCAGTGGCGGAACTTGGACAGACAGAGGATTGACACACAAGTCGTGGGGACGGCAAGACTTGTGCAGCAGACCCTTCACCATCTATCACCATAGTTACCCAGTACCCAGTCAGCGACATGTAACGTCCCTGTCCATGCTTACTGGTCCAAGTATCGGTGGTGAAATGCACCCGTTCACACACAGAGTTTCTCAAGGAAGCGGTGATGTTGTGTGCGACATGCTGGTGTAGCGCGGGCACACCTTTCTTAGAGAAGTAGTGGCGACTAGGCATCTGGTACTGGGGCACAGCGACAGACATAAGGTCTCTAAAATCCTGTGTGTCCACTAGGCGGAAAGGCAGCATTTCGGTAGCCAACAGCTTACAGAGGGATAGAGTCAACCTCTTAGCTTTGTCATGGGTCGGAGGAAGTGGCCTTTTATTTGACCACATCTGAGGGACAGAGATCTGGCTGCTGTGTGTAGACGGTGTTGAGTAGGGTGTCCCTGGAAAAATGCAGGTTTGTGAGGAAAGTGCAGGCGGAGACATGATGTTGCCTTCATCCAACGTTGGTGCTATCGATGTCTGAGAGAGCTGTACACACTCACTTGTTTCCCCTTCCAAACCAACTGACGACCTTACAAGCAAACTGCCTGTTGCGGTTACAGTGGTGGAAGTTTTGCGTGGAAAAACAGGTGTGACAGCTGTCCCCACAGTCCTAGAAGATGAAGAGCGCGCGGATGCACTGGAAGGGGCGGGCGGTGGATGGTTCGCTCCGCTAGGCCGCATTGCAGCACGGTGAGCTTCCCACCGGGACTTATGATATTTAGTCATGTGACGATTCATGGAAGAAGTTGTCAAACTGCTGAGGTTTTGGCCTCTACTAACAGAATCATGACAAATGTTACATATCACATGAGTTGGGCGATCTTTTTCGATGTGAAAAAAGGACCAGGCTAGGCAAGGCTTAGAGGCCATGCGACCTGTTGATCCACCCCGAATAATGCTCATAGGCAGAGTGGTGGCTGAGGATGCAGTTGTAGACGTGCTACCAGTGCTCCGACTCTGTCCAGGAAGGCGCAAGGTAACTTCGTCGTCGGTTGCATCCTCCTCCACCGCCTCTGTTGACCTCCTCGAGTGCCTGACTGGGGGTTGACAGTAGGTGGGATCTAGAACGTCATCATCAATTGTTGTGTTTGCACTCCCCTCCCCCTCAGACCGAGCCTCTTCTTGCCCTGACCGAATATTTAAGTTGTCATCCCAATCGGGTATCTGCGTCTCATCTTCATCAGTATGTTCCTCATTGTCTATAACCACAGGTGTTACAGTTTGTGACAAAGGGTCAACATTATGCTCAGAAACTTGGTCCTCACGGCCTGAATCAGAGTCACAAAGGTTCTGGGCATCACTGCAGACCATTTCCTGTTCTGTACTCACTGTAGCTTGGGAGCAGACCTCTGATTCCCAGGCTATAGTGTGACTGAACAGCTCTGCAGACTCAGCCATCTCAGTTCCACCATACTGTGCAGGGCTGATGGAGACTTCAGAGCTGGGAGAAATCAAGTGTGATTGGGATGACAACTCAGAGGACTGGTGTTTTTTGGATGCGGTACTTGAAGTGGCTGAGAGGGCACTTGTTGGACCACTTGAGATCCATTCAAGCATTTTCCTTTTTTGCCCATCATCTACCTTTGTTCCTCTTGTTCGTGTCCGTAAAAAAGGGAGCACATCGGATTGTCCACAATAAGTAGTAGACATCTTACTTTTGCTAGTAGATGTTCTATCTGCAGCAGATGATAATGGAGCTTTGCCACCTTCCCCACTGACAAAACCTTTTTTGCCTTTTCCACCACGCCTCTTCCCCTTTCCACCAGCATCTGTCATTTTGCCACTCATGTTGATTGCGACAAGATTGTGGACTGAAAATGTGGTAGTAAAAATTGAGAGGTGGTGAAGATTGCAGTGGTGGTCTAGCTTTATTAACAGCAGAATAATAAAGAATAAATATCCCTGACAATGTAACTTAGTTATAATTAGTTGGAGTGTGCAACGCAGGCAGACGTGCTGCAAATGTCTTGGCACTAGTGGGACTAAAGCAAAGTCCAATAGCCACGTATAGGATGCCACTAGGTACACTGAGTGTTTGCTAGTATAATGGCTTAGTTATAATTAGTTGGAGTGTGCAACGCAGGCAGATGCGCTCTGCAAATGTCTTGGCACTAGTGGGACTATAGCAAAGTCCAATAGCCACGTATAGGATGCCACTAGGTACACTAAGTGTTTGCTAGTATAATGGCTTAGTTATAATTAGTTGGAGTGTGCAACGCAGGCAGATGCGCTCTGCAAATGTCTTGGCACTAGTGGGACTATAGCAAAGTCCAATAGCCACGTATAGGATGCCACTAGGTACACTGAGTGTGTGCTAGTATAATGGCTTAGTTATAATTAGTTGGAGTGTGCAACGCAGGCAGATGCGCTCTGCAAATGTCTTGGCACTAGTGGGACTATAGCAAAGTCCAATAGCCACGTATAGGATGCCACTAGGTACACTGAGTGTGTGCTAGTATAATGGCTTAGTTATAATTAGTTGGAGTGTGCAACGCAGGCAGATGCGCTCTGCAAATGTCTTTGCACTAGTGGGACTATAGCAAAGTCCAATAGCCACGTATAGGATGCCACTAGGTACACTGAGTGTGTGCTAGTATAATGGCTTAGTTATAATTAGTTGGAGTGTGCAACGCAGGCAGATGCGTTCTGCAAATGTCTTGGCACTAGTGGGACTAAAGCAAAGTCCAATAGCCACGTATAGGATGCCACTAGGTACACTAAGTGTTTGCTAGTATAATGGCTTAGTTATAATTAGTTGGAGTGTGCAACGCAGGCAGATGCGCTCTGCAAATGTCTTGGCACTAGTGGGACTATAGCAAAGTCCAATAGCCACGTATAGGATGCCACTAGGTACACTGAGTGTTTGCTAGTATAATGGCTTAGTTATAATTAGTTGGAGTGTGCAACGCAGGCAGATGCGCTCTGCAAATGTCTTGGCACTAGTGGGACTATAGCAAAGTCCAATAGCCACGTATAGGATGCCACTAGGTACACTGAGTGTTTGCTAGTATAATGGCTTAGTTATAATTAGTTGGAGTGTGCAACGCAGGCAGATGCGCTCTGCAAATGTCTTGGCACTAGTGGGACTATAGCAAAGTCCAATAGCCACGTATAGGATGCCACTAGGTACACTGAGTGTTTGCTAGTATAATGGCTTAGTTATAATTAGTTGGAGTGTGCAACGCAGGCAGATGCGCTCTGCAAATGTCTTGGCACTAGTGGGACTATAGCAAAGTCCAATAGCCACGTATAGGATGCCACTAGGTACACTGAGTGTGTGCTAGTATAATGGCTTAGTTATAATTAGTTGGAGTGTGCAACGCAGGCAGATGCGTTCTGCAAATGTCTTGGCACTAGTGGGACTAAAGCAAAGTCCAATAGCCACGTATAGGATGCCACTAGGTACACTAAGTGTTTGCTAGTATAATGGCTTAGTTATAATTAGTTGGAGTGTGCAACGCAGGCAGATGCGCTCTGCAAATGTCTTGGCACTAGTGGGACTATAGCAAAGTCCAATAGCCACGTATAGGATGCCACTAGGTACACTGAGTGTGTGCTAGTATAATGGCTTAGTTATAATTAGTTGGAGTGTGCAACGCAGGCAGATGCGTTCTGCAAATGTCTTGGCACTAGTGGGACAAAAGCAAAGTCCAATAGCCACGTATAGGATGCCACTAGGTACACTAAGTGTTTGCTAGTATAATGGCTTAGTTATAATTAGTTGGAGTGTGCAACGCAGGCAGATGCGCTCTGCAAATGTCTTGGCACTAGTAGGACTATAGCAAAGTCCAATAGCCACGTATAGGATGCCACTAGGTACACTGAGTGTTTGCTAGTATAATGGCTTAGTTATAATTAGTTGGAGTGTGCAACGCAGGCAGATGCGCTCTGCAAATGTCTTGGCACTAGTGGGACTATAGCAAAGTCCAATAGCCACGTATAGGATGCCACTAGGTACACTGAGTGTTTGCTAGTATAATGGCTTAGTTATAATTAGTTGGAGTGTGCAACGCAGGCAGATGCGCTCTGCAAATGTCTTGGCACTAGTGGGACTATAGCAAAGTCCAATAGCCACGTATAGGATGCCACTAGGTACACTGAGTGTGTGCTAGTATAATGGCTTAGTTATAATTAGTTGGAGTGTGCAACGCAGGCAGATGCGCTCTGCAAATGTCTTGGCACTAGTGGGACTATAGCAAAGTCCAATAGCCACGTATAGGATGCCACTAGGTACACTGAGTGTGTGCTAGTATAATGGCTTAGTTATAATTAGTTGGAGTGTGCAACGCAGGCAGATGCGTTCTGCAAATGTCTTGGCACTAGTGGGACAAAAGCAAAGTCCAATAGCCACGTATAGGATGCCACTAGGTACACTAAGTGTTTGCTAGTATAATGGCTTAGTTATAATTAGTTGGAGTGTGCAACGCAGGCAGATGCGCTCTGCAAATGTCTTGGCACTAGTGGGACTATAGCAAAGTCCAATAGCCACGTATAGGATGCCACTAGGTACACTGAGTGTTTGCTAGTATAATGGCTTAGTTATAATTAGTTGGAGTGTGCAACGCAGGCAGATGCGCTCTGCAAATGTCTTGGCACTAGTGGGACTATAGCAAAGTCCAATAGCCACGTATAGGATGCCACTAGGTACACTAAGTGTTTGCTAGTATAATGGCTTAGTTATAATTAGTTGGAGTGTGCAACGCAGGCAGATGCGCTCTGCAAATGTCTTGGCACTAGTGGGACTATAGCAAAGTCCAATAGCCACGTATAGGATGCCACTAGGTACACTGAGTGTGTGCTAGTATAATGGCTTAGTTATAATTAGTTGTAGTGTGCAATGCAGGCAGACGTGCTCTGCAAATGTCTTTGCACTAGTGGGACTATAGCAAAGTCCAATAGCCACAGATAGGATGCCACTAGGTACACTGAGTGTTTGCTAGTATAATGGCTTAGTTATGAGTTGGAGTGTGCAGAGGACAAGAGGGTACAGTGGCAGGATTGTGGTGCTCTGGGTAGAGGAATGGAAGCCTGCCTTTCTATTCCCTCCTAATGGTGAAATGCAGGGAGGAAATCCCTGACCTTGGCTGCACAGACGCTGGCGCTGTTTTCAGGACCTGTCACCTTAACTCTGACCCTGCCGGTTTGAGCCCTTAAAAGGACTGCTATAAAGTGCTCTCCCTATGCTGTCTAACGCTGTGTATGCAGCGCATACAGCTGTATCAGCGATAGGACTCAAGACGGAGCTGCGACAGTGATGTCTGACACCAAAGACGCAGAAGGCAGATAATGGCGTCCGTGAAGAAAATGTCCGGTTTTATAATGCAGGGACATGTGACATGCAGATCCTATCACACATGCCGTTGCTTCTCTGGCTCAAAGTCCACTTAGCTGTGTGTGTGTCTGTGATTGGCTGACATGCTGGCCCGCCCCACAAGACGCGCGCGCTTAGGGAAGGAAGACAAGAAAAAAAAAAATGGCGATCGCCATTATAGAAACAGCAGTGATCTGAAGGCGCTGTTCACGCACACTATACACTGAAATGTGATAATAGTTTGATTCACAGAGTGACTTACACTATTACAGCAGAAACCAAGCTATGATTTAGCTGTTTTTTGGCTGCTAGAACCGTTCTCGAACGTTTCTAGAACTATCGAGCTTTTGCAAAAAGCTCGAGTTCTAGTTCGATCTAGAACATGCCCCAAAATCACTCGAGCCTAGAACTGGAGAACCACGAACCACGAACCGCGCTCAACTCTACTGCCGGTGGGCGGGGGAAGCAGTGAATATGTATGAAGCTAATGAGCGGGCCTGTTAGTAGACTGAGCGACCCGGAAGCAGGTACAGCTGCGCCAGAGACTCAGTAAGTACTGTATAGGGCACCTGCTTTATTCTTATTTTCATTATGTTTCCTTTATTTTTGTTTATTTCCTGAGTTATCAGACTCAGATCATTACCCGAATTCCCTGAGAATTCCGGGCCCGATGCTTGGATACTTTTGAACTCGAGCAGATCAGGACTTTTACAGTCTGGGCCCACCCATCACTACTATTGACATGTCTGTTTTGGTAAGCATTCCTCCTTTGTAGCATTTTTCCACATCTGCCTAAATCTTTGGCCCTGTACTGTATACCACATTTTCATTAAAGTTACTAACACACTATTCGGATTTCCTATTCAAAATTCTTGAACAATTATTTCATACTTTATCTGTATGGTGGAATTCTGTTTTTCTCATTTGATAAATGATTTAATTCTGGATTCATATAGATATCCCTAGGAGGATAATATTACATATGGATTTATGTATATTTACAGATTAGTGGTTAAAAAATTCACAGATGAATTCAACAACATAAATAATGGAAATTTCATCTGACATTTCAAAGTTTTCATTCCTAATCAATCGAGTGTATTGATTATCCTGGACAATGGTTAATAATTTCCTATGCGTGTAAGTGCAATGGGAGTAATTTAAAGGTAAGATGACCCAGAATTTAGCAATCGTTCCCACCCAGCACGCATATATTGATCTAATGTTCTAGAAATATCTTTCCAACTTGAAAAAATATCTTTAAAGGGAACCTGTCAGGTGAAATATACACCCAGAACCAACGAGCTCTTTTGGGTGCAAATTGCTAATCCCCGCCTAACTGTCCCTGCATCTAGTACAATAGATAAAGAGATCTTTAGAAAAAGTATTTCTAGAGATTCTTTATAATATGCTAATGTGGCCAGGGACTAGTCACAAGGGCATTACTTCTCCCAACTAGTCCGCCCTCTTAGCATATTAGTACATCCACAGGGGCATGCTAACATACCTGTGAATGCTGAGCTGAATGCCCCACACCTCCAGTCAGTATGAAGCTGGGTGTATGTGTGGCGCCCTGGACAAGCCAGGGGCCACAGAGAACGACACCAACACACCCCACACTCCCGGTCAGGCACACCGAAGTCAGACAAAAACCCTTGTTGCCTCCCTCCAGGGGCTGATGTTCACACCAGGGGGTGGGCCAGGCAGTTGGCCCCACCCACCAAGGAGTTCACAGTCCTGGAGGCGGGAAAAGCAGAGAGATCAGTTTGAGAGTTGAAAGTGGAAGGAAGGAAAGTGGCAGTTAAGCAGCCTGAAGTTGATCCGGGTGTGTGGCCCGGACGGATCAGCAAGGTTGGCAGACGGTGGTGACCGTCTGCAGGAGTGGCCTATTGGAGCTAACCGTAAGGACCGTGGATGGGCGGTGGCCCGGCGGTACCGGACCGGTACGCAAAGAGAAGCCAGCACCATCCGGCAGGGTCTTACGGACCCCGGCAAGGCTAGAAGTCGGCGTGAATTTGCCAAATTCGTTAGCGATGGGAACCTCCTGGGTTTCCCAGCAGCCAAGTCCCGTCAGAAGGCAACAGTCCAACCGAGAGAGGGAAACACAGTCACCGGCAAGGCTAAAGTTCGCAGGGCCAGAGCCTGCGGGCAAAAGGGGCTCCTTCAGCACCCATCCTGGGGGAGCGGGTTACCTGTGGGAACCCATTGGAACCGTACACGTTACACAGGTGCAAGGAAAGGCAGTCACCATCAACCTGCCGGGAGGAGAAACACCGCAGCCGTCTGTGGGACCCGTTCATCCAGCCGTGTGTTTTACCGAGAACTGTGTCCTCATCATTGGCTGAGTGAGTACCACCGTGCCGTGCGGCACAGCGCTGCCCCCGCGACCCTGCACCTCGCCAGGCCCCATAACCCGGCTGCCATCCATCCCTACCCCATCACCGGGCCCCGGGACAACCAACCCCCTACCCACGGAGGGGAGAACTAACATCCAGGCTGCTCCCTGTCATCGCTCCCGGGATCCCCGTCCAGAGTGTCACCAATATCACCACAACCGTTGGTGGCGTCACGGACAATAACCAAATCCACCACAATCCAATCCGCCACCCTTTTCACTCACGGGCGAGGAGCGCCGCTCGAGTCCCCGGGATCCGGCCCATCGCTCGAGCCACCACCGAGCAGCAGCAGCAGCCGGACCCGAGCAGTGGGAGAGCGCAGCGTCCCCTTCTCCGCCTGCGACAACTTGGCGTCACAAACAGGATCTTACCGCTCTGCTGTCCGGTAGAGGTGCGCCTTGTGACCGCCGGAGGTGTCCGGCCGAAAAATTTGAGAAGCCGCCATTTTGGGCGCGAAAAGTTCCCGCTCTAGCGTCTCCTCGAGTAGTGGAGGCGCGAATGCCAAAACCCCGCCCCTGTAGAGGAGGAGCCGGAAAGAGACTAAGGGGGACGGAAACAAGAAGTCTGCGCCCGACGGAGCCGCTGGAGGTGCGGCGTACGCAGTCGTGGGAGCACCCGTAGATGGGAATGGGCTTGCCCAGGTCCCGGCCGCGCTGGCGGGGGGCGCCGCGGCCCCAGCTCTCGCTCAGGTGATGCCGTTCTCTTTGCCCTATGTGCCCGGAGCTGCCTGGCTACCGCAGTACGATGGGAAACCTGATGCCTTGCAGGTTTTCCGGAAAAAACTTAGTCCGCTACTAGAACTGTACCCCCTGACTGATAAGCAACGTGCAGCGCTAGTGCTGGGGCAGCTAACAGGCGCGGCTGAGCAAGAGGCGGAGACCTGGGCCAAGGGGGACTGGTCCTCTGTAGCCACCATCTTTGAGAAGCTGCAGACTGCCTTTGAGACCCGTACCGAGGCGGAGTTGCGGATGCAGTTCTATCAATGCCGGCAACGGCCCGCAGATAGCATTTGGGAATATGCCTTGCGCCTGCAAACCGCACTCCGCACACTGAAGCGGGTGGACACCATCAACAGTGCGGACAGTAACAAAATGTTAAGTGAGCAGTTTGTGCAGGGGATAAAGTCCTCAGAGGACCGCAAACAACTTCGGCTCTGGGTTCTAGAACACCCTGATGTGGACTTTGCCGTATTAAAGGAACGGGCCATCAAAGCTCTGCAACCCCCCGCATCTGAAGCCCCTGAGCCAGCACCGTGGCCGGTTGAGACTGCTCCTGTTGTGGTGGCCCCTACCCCATCAGCACCTCCAGTGCCTGCAGCCCCAAGCGGAACGATGGAAGAACTCGCTGCTCAAGTTCGCCGCATGGATGGGGACCTCGCTAAGATCCTCGCCGCACTCCAGCCTCCGACCAGATCCCAGGCCCCGGTGAAGATGCAGCTCGCCGACAGCCCTGAGGATGTCCCCTGGATGCAGCGGAGAAGGGCCAATGACTCACGGTATGGACCCCCAATCTGTTACAGGTGCAGCAAACCCGGCCACTACTCCTGACGGTGTCCGTTAAACGAGCAACCCCTGAGGCCACGGGCCAATCCTTAGGAGTAGAACTCCATGGCCCCCCAGACTGGTGGGACCGGTACATCGGGGCCCGGCCCATCATCCCCGTGGCTGTGGATGGCATACCGGTGATGGCTCTCCTGGACACTGGATCACAGGTAACCACTATACCATACACACTGTATCAACGGTATTGGGGAAAAGACGAACTGGCTCCCCCAGATGCCAGTATGACACTGATTGCTGCTGATGGACTCCCATTGACCCAAGTGGGGTACAAGCAAGTGGCCATGACTGTGGGACGAGCTGAACTGCAACACCAGGGTCTGATTGTGATAATGAATGAACCCAGTGATCATAACCCGAAGGTAGTGCTAGGGACTAACGTGATGGAGCACTGTATGAGTGATGTGCTGACCCTACTGCAGCAGCTGGCCGCTACGGCGGCGGGCAGCCGACAGAGAGCTGTGCAGCGTGAGATCCGAGCCCTGATGTACCGTCAGTATGTGAACTCGACAGGAGGAGAGATTGGTGGGGTGAGAGTGATGGATGTTGCCCCTTTGATTGTGCCTCCCAGGAGCGAGATGATGATTTGGTGTAGGGCAGCGGTAGGGCCCCAGGGGCGTGACTACCCCGCCATGATAGAGCCCATGCCCTCTGAACACTGGCCCACAGTAATGGCCGCCCGAGGGGTGGTAGACGTAAAGAAGGGGAGAGTGCCCGTGAGGGTGCTGAACTGCGGGGAGGAAGAAGTCAGGCTTCCCTGGTACGCTACCCTTGCCAAGTTGTTCACTCTGGATCCTCACACCATCCGCGAGGCTGTTCCCCCAACCTCACCACCTACTGCCAGCACTCACCCATCACCAGGGGAGTTAGACGAGTGGTGCCGACAGCTACATGTAGGCACTGACGATACCCCTACACATCACAAAGAAGGGGTATACCGGGTGGTACGGGAGTATGAGCGAGATTTTAGCAAACATCCCCTAGACTTTGGGCAGATTAAAGGGGTCCAACACCATATCCCCACCGGTGAGCACCCCCTATCAAAGAGAGGTACAGGCCTATTCCCCCTGCACACTACAAATGTGCCAAGGACATGTTGAGGAACATGAAGGAGGCAGGGGTTATTAGGGACAGCTGTAGTCCCTGGGCCGCCCCGTTGGTACTGGTTAAGAAGAAGGATGGCACCATGCGGATGTGTGTGGATTACTGGAAAATTAACCAGATAACGCATAAGGACGCTTACCCTCTGCCCTGTATTGAGGAATCTCTGGCTGCGCTAAGAACCGCTAACTATTTTTCCACCCTTGACCTCACCAGCGGGTACTGGCAGGTGGCTGTGGCGCCAGAAGACCGAGAGAAGACTGCCTTTGCCACCCCTATGGGACTCTGTGAATTTAATAGTATGCCGTTCGGGCTGTGCAATGCCCCTGGAACCTTCCAACGGCTGATGGAATGCTGTCTGGGGCATCTAAATTTTGAGACCGTCCTGCTGTACCTGGATGATGTGATTGTTTACTCCCAGACATATGAAGCCCACCTGGAGCACCTGGCCGAGGTGTTCGCGTCCCTTGCAAAATATGGGATGAAGTTAAAGCCCTCAAAGTGTCATCTGCTGAAACCCAGAGTGCAGTACCTAGGGCATGTGGTCAGTGCAGAGGGTGTCGCCCCTGACCCTGAGAAAATCTCCGCCATCCAGGAGTGGCCGAGGCCGACCACGGTGAGAGAGGTGAGGCAGTTCCTAGGCCTAGTGGGGTATTACCGTCGCTTCATCAAGGGGTACACGAAGATGGCTGCCCCCATGCAAGACCTCTTCGTGGGACAGACCAAAGGTGGTAGACCCCTAGGAGCCCCATTGGTGTGGGAAGAAAGGCATGAGGAATCTTTCCGTCAGCTGAGAGCGGCCCTGACCGGAGAAGAAATCCTAGCATACCCTGATTACAACCACCCCTTCATCCTCTACACCGATGCCAGTAATGTAGGCTTGGGGGCAGTCCTATCCCAGGTCCAAGACGGAAAAGAAAAAGTGATTGCTTATGCTAGCCGAAGGCTTCGACCGACTGAGAGGAACCCTGAGAACTACAGCTCTTTCAAGCTTAAACTCCTGGCACTGGTGTGGGCTATCACCGAGCGATTCCGCCATTACCTGGCAGCGGCTAAGTTTACCGCTTTCACGGATAATAACCCGCTGACCCACCTGGACACAGCCAAGCTGGGCGCGTTAGAACAGCGGTGGGTGGCTAGGCTAGCCAACTACGATTTCACCATCAAGTACAGGGCCGGCCATGCCAACGTTAATGCCGATGCACTCTCTCGGATGCCCCACCTGTTGGAAGAAGGGCCCGAGGATGACGACCTCGAATAGATTGAGTTGCCCACATTTCATCAGCCACCGACTGAGAAGGTCCATGTCCATCAACAACGGGTAGACCTGGATCCGCTGCCCAGCCAGGAGTGGCAAGAAGCCCAGGACCAGGCACCCGCTGTCCGCCTAGTCAAGATCTTGGTGGAACAGGGCGCTGCTGGGATAGACCCTGCCACCCCAGCTGAAGCCCAACGCCTGTGGCGGGAACGGACCCGGCTGTATCTGCACCAGGGGAAGTTGTACCGTGAGCTGACTGATTAACCCGAAGACCCATGAGAAGATCCGTCAGTTGGTGATTCCCCAAGCTAACGTGCCCACCGTCCTGCAAGCATACCATGATGGTGCTGGACACTTCGGATGGAGGAAACTAGAGATGCTGTTGAGAGAGCGGTTCTATTGGAGTGGAATGCAGGAATCTGTAGAGGCCTGGTGCCGAGAGTGTGGCCCTTGCACGCTGAGAAGGAAGGATGAGGCCAGCCAGAAGGCGCCCCTACACCCGATCGTTACACATCAACCGCTGGAGCTGGTTGCCCTGGACCATGTAAAGCTCACCCCCAGCCGAAGTGGGTACACCTACGCTCTAACCATTGTAGACCACTATTCAAGGTTCATGGTGGTTGTCCCAGTCAAAGACCTAACTGGCCGTACCGCCGCTAGAGCGTTCCAGGCTTATTTCTGCCGACCACATGGATACCCTGAGAAGATGCTTACTGACCAAGGCCCGGCCTTTGAAGCGGAGGTATTCCATGAATTTTGTCAGTTGTACGGCTGCAAGAAAATCCGGACCACGCCTTACCATGCCCAAACCAATGGCATGTGTGAAAAGATGAACCACCTGGTCCTGGGCCTCCTCAAGACGTTGCCGCTAGAAGAGCGGAACCTGTGGCCGGAGAAGTTACCTGACTTGGTCGATATGTACAACAATATTCCTTCCAGCTCAACGAAATGCACCCCAGCATACCTGATGAGGGCACGCCCCGGCCGGCTACCGGTGGATCTGGACATGGGATTGGAAGCCCCAGAAGCACTCCCTTCGACAGCTGAATGGGACACTCAGCGGAGGGTGCAGTATCGACAAATTCAGGAGTATGTTGAGAAGAAGTTGAGTCGGGAACAACAGGAGCAGCGCTTCAACCAGAAGGCGTCTGCTGGCCCTTTCCAGCCTGGAGATGTAGTGCTGAAGCGAAAGAGGAGAACCCACAAGCTGGATGATCAATGGGAGCAGACCCAATATGTCATACAGCCCACAGGATGTGAAGATGGGAAGGCGTACCAGATCAGTCGTGACCAAGGGGGCACTGTGGCCACGGTTTCCCGGGACCATCTAAAGAGGTGCCCACCAGCATTGAGGGCAGCGGCTGAAGCTCCGGTTCCTAGACCGGCGGAGAAGGCAAAAGAGGTAATCCACACCGTGATGGGTGACTTTCCAGCAGACTGGCCTAAACAGAATGGTGCGGTGATTCTTCCAGTGATACTGTTCCCACAACCCGTGGATGAGGAAATAATGGAAGTGGTCAACCATGAGCCAGTGCCCAGGGATGAACCTGTACCCAGCTCCCCTATGCCTCCGCCTGCCCCACACGATAGCAGGGAAGAGGAACTGATTGTTCACTCTGTCCCACTGCCTGTCCCCATTGATACCGGACCCCGGAGGTCCACTCTTCCTAACCTAGGTAGACCCCCACTTAGGTACAGGGAAACTACTCTTTAAAGGGGGGGAATTGTGTCTGTATGTGTTAAAAGTACCGTTATAAAAGTTTTAAAAGAATGATAAGAGAATGATTAACCGAAGATTTACCTGATTGACAAACCGTGATTGAAACCGGTCGTTGCCGGCACCGTTGTCCCTGTGGGGACTGTCTACAAGTTTTGCATAAGGGACTCCTTATGGACAAGCCTGAGAACTTGCAAGACAACCACGAACTTGTGGCTTGTAAATAACTATGTTTGTGGCTTTCACCGTTGCCGCCTCCGGAGAGGCAGATTGGAGGAAGGGCCCGCAGTGGAGCAGGCTGGGGCCCAGCCACCACCGGAACCGGTGGCGATCCTCTGGGGGTTTCAGAGGGTTCCCCATGGATGTGGGTCCCCTGAAAAGGACAGAACCCGCTCGGGTAACTTGTGCTGGACTGGGGTCAAGGGGTGCTGCTGTTTGTTTAGGGGCAGCATCAGGGCCAGGTTGCTTGGGTGGGAGAGAGCGGAAGCCAACACCGTTAGTAACGTTTAAGTAAGAGCACCTCCCGATGTGGGAAGAAGTTAATATGCTTGTAATATGTTACCGTTTATCTCTTTTCAGTTGTGAAAATAAAACCGGTGATGGACGGGCAGCCCGTGGACGGTCTGCATTTTACTAAGGGGGAATGTGGCGCCCTGGACAAGCCAGGGGCCACAGAGAACGACACCAACACACCCCACAATCCCGGTCAGGCACACCGAAGTCAGACAAAAACCCTTGTTGCCTCCCTCCAGGGGCTGATGTTCACACCAGGGGGTGGGCCAGGTGGTTGGCCCCACCCACCGAGGAGTTCACAGTCCTGGAGGCGGGAAAAGCAGAGAGATCAGTTTGAGAGTTGAAAGTGGAAGGAAGGAAAGTGGCAGTTAAGCAGCCTGAAGTTGGTCCGGGTGTGTGGCCCGGACGGATCAGCAAGGTTGGCAGACGGTGGTGACCGTCTGCAGGAGTGGCCTATTGGAGCTGACCGTAAGGACCGTGGATGGGCAATGGCCCGGCGGTACCGGACCGGTACGCAAAGAGAAGGCAGCACCATCCGGCAGGGGGCTTACGGACCCCGGCAAGGCTAGAAGTCGCCGTGAATTTGCCAAATTCGGTAGCGAAGGGAACCTCCTGGGTTTCCCAGCAGCCAAGTCCCGTCAGAAGGCAACAGTCCAACCGAGAGAGGGAAACACAGTCACCGCCAAGGCTAAAGTTCCCAGGGCCAGAGCCTGCGGGCAAAAGGGGCTCCTTCAGCACCCATCCAAGCTGGAGGAGCGGGTTACCGGTGGGAACCCATTGGAACCATACACGTTACACAGGTGCAGGGAAAGGTAGTCACCATCAACCTGCCGGGAGGAGAAACACCGCAGCCGTCTGTGGGACCCGTTCATCCAGCCGTGTGTTTTACCGAGAACTGTGTCCTCATCATTGGCTGAGTGAGTACCACCGTGCTGTGCGGCACAGCGCTGCCCCCGCGACCCTGCACCTCGCCAGGCCCCATAACCCGCCTGCCATCCATCCCTACCCCATCACCGGGCCCCGGGACAACCAACCCCCTACCCACGGAGGGGAGAACTAACAACAAAACTGCTCCCTGTCATCGCTCCCGGGATCCCCGTCCAGAGCAGCGGTGGTGTCACCAATATCACCACAACCGTGGGTGGCGTCACGGACAATAACCAAATCCCCCACAATCCAATCCCCCACCCTTTTCACTCACGGGCGAGGAGCGACGCTCGAGTCCCCGGGATCTGGCCCACCGCTCGAGCCACCACCGAGCAGCAGCAGCAGCCAGACACGAGCAGTGGGAGAGCGCAGCGTCCCCTCCTCCGCCCGCAACATATGCGTCCCGGCTTCAGACAGGTCTAGTGCGCATGACCGGAAGTGCAGGACATTCAGCTCAGAGTTCACTGCAGACACAAGTACGCGCATCACTGCTGGTGACGCTACATTGAATAGCTTGTTAGTACGCCCATGTGGGTGTGCTAAGAGGGCGGACTAGTCGGGGGATATAACACCCTTACGACTAGTCTCTGGCCTCCTTAGCATATTATAAAGAATCTTTAGAGTTACTTTTTCTAAAAATCCCTTTATCTATGCTAGTGTATACAGGGACGATTAGACAGAGATTAGTAATATGTACCCAGAACTGCTTGTGGTTCTGGGTGCATATTGGACCTGACAGGTTCACTTTAGGCCTCTTTCACACATTCATGAAAAACCACGTCCGTTTTTCACGGACGTGTCAGAGGTGCGTTTTGCCCTCTGTGAGTCGTGTTTATAACCTACGTGTGTTTTCCGTGTGTTATCCATGATAACACACGGAGAACGGGAACTTTCTGCTCACCTGTCCCTGGCTTCGCTGTCCGTGGTGCTGATCTTCGGTCTCCGGTCCTGCCGACTCCCCGCAGCTGCTGCTTCCGGCCGCAGTGAAGTGAATATTCAATGAGCATAATGAGCGGCGGTCGGAAGCAAGTGACAACAGCGGCAGACACAGCAGGGCTGGAGAAGGTGAGTAAAGTTTTTTTTTTATTTTCTCAAACACGTGTGTTTTCTCCGGCGCGTGTCACACGGAACACCTCTGTGTGGTCCATTTGCGTTCTGTGTGACACCCGTGATCCCGGAGAAAAACTGACATGTTGACGGGTGGAGCACACGGACACACGTATGCTCCACACGTACACACGGTCCATGGCAGAATACGCACCTGAGCGCAGACCCATTGATTTTAATGGGTCTACGTGTGCCCGTGTCTCCGGTACGGGAGGAAAAGGACCAAAGACGTACCGGAGACAAGGACGTGTAAAAGAGGCCTTAAGAAGAATCTTTATGTAGATATAGACATTTCTTAAACCATGAGGATAACCTGGATGAAATATTTTAGCTAGTTAAACATTTAACGTTTTTTTATTTAATCCATTTATATGTGCATATGTAAAATCATTGTTATAGAAAGACAATCTGCCCTCAATAATGAAGAAAAAACGTCCTCCAAACCTTCATTTCACCATTGAAAGACAGAACCTCATGTAGTTCTTATTATGTAGAAATTATGCCCCAAGGGAGACCCCTTATTGTTCACACTTAGTATGATAGACCCCATCTTCATGGTAGTCACATAGTGTGATTCCACAGTATTAGTGATGAGCGAGTACTAAAAAGCTCGGGTGCTCGAAGCTCGGGCCGAGCCTCCCAAGATACTCGTGTGCTCGGGCCGAGCAACGAGCCCAATGTTATCCTATGGGAGACCCGAGTATTTTTGTGAAATGACCCCCCGGCAGCATGGAGAAACCCTAAAAATGTCACAAAAGTCTCAGAAGAGTGCTCAAATGACATGGCAACAGCATGGGGAAGACCCCTTGAAGCATTTATCACTGAAAAGTCACAGCTGTGAACAATTTTGTCCGCGTTTTACGCCATTTTTACGGACTCACCAGAAAACCTTCCAAAATGACCCCAAAATGATTTTTCATGGCGGAAATGTTAAGGGCACATACCCAATAGTGAGATAGAGCTGGTGTATGTTACTTTTTGAGAGTAATACATGAAAGATTTTACGTGAAAACATTGTGTGGCACTCCGATGTCCCTGAGAAGAGACGTACATGAAGGCCTCTTGAGTCTAATGTGCCCATTTTGAGGAAGTGAGTCTTTGTAGTATTTTCCTTTGCCAGGGCAGTCCAAAATTGTGAGGTTCACCAATGCCCCTGCATACAGACGTGCATGAGGGCCTGTAAACCTGAAGTGCCCATTGTAAGGAAGTGGGTCTATTGTAGTATAGCCCTTAGGCAGGGCAGCCAAAAATTGGGATGTTCCACGTTGTCCCTGGGTAGAGACGTGCATGAGGGTCTCAAAACATTAAGTGTCCATTGTCAGGAAGTGGGTGTATTATAGTATAGCCCTTAGGCAGGGCAGCCAAAAATTGGGAGGCTCCACATTGTCCCTGGATAGAGACGTGCATGATGGCCTGTAAACCTGAAGTGCCCATTGTAAGGAAGTGGGTCTATTGTAGTATAGCCCTTAGGCAGGGCAGCCAAAAATTGGGAGGCTCCACATTGTCCCTGGATAGAGACGTGCATGATGGCCTGTAAACCTGAAGTGCCCATTGTAAGGAAGTGGGTCTATTTTAGTATAGCCCTTTGCCAGGGCAGCCAAAAATTGGGAGGCTCCACGTTGTCCCTGGATAGAGACGTGCATGATGGCCTGTAAACCTGAAGTGCCCATTGTAAGGAAGTGGGTCTATTGTAGTATAGCCCTTAGGCAGGGCAGCCAAAAATTGGGAGGCTCCACGTTGTCCCTGGGTAGAGACGTGCATGAGGGCCTCAAAACATTAAGTGTCCATTGTCAGGAAGTGGGTGTATTATAGTATAGCCCTTAGGCAGGGCAGCCAAAAATTGGGAGGCTCCACATTGTCCCTGGATAGAGACGTGCATGATGGCCTGTAAACCTGAAGTGCCCATTGTAAGGAAGTGGGTCTATTGTAGTATAGCCCTTAGGCAGGGCAGCCAAAAATTGGGAGGCTCCACGTTGTCCCTGGGTAGAGACGTGCATGAGGGCCTCAAAACATTGTTCCCATTGCAAAGGAGCGGGTCTCCTGTCGTTGTAATGTCCATTCTGCAAAGAATGGGCGAAAAAATTTACCACTGGGGGTATACCTGAAACAAAGGCCTAAGTATTGCAATTTGTAACGGTCATCATCATGGTGGCGCATGAGGAGAAGGAGGAGCAGTCCAGCGATTATCCAAAGTCCAGAAGTGTGTACCCATGGGTGAGTGGAGGTACATGGCAAACTTTAAATTCCGCTCTCATTTGCTGGTGGTGTGGTGAAGTCTGGCCCAATCCAACCCTTGTTCATCTTGATCAGAGTCAGCCTGTCAGCATTTTCAGTTGACAGGCGGGTGCGTTTATCTGTAATGATTCCACCTGCGGCACTAAAAACACACTCTGACAAAACGCTAGCAGCAGGGCAGGCCAGGACTTCCAAGGCGTAGAGAGCCAATTCATGCCACGTGTCCAGCTTGGATACCCAATAATTGTAAGGCACAGAGGAATGTCAGAGTACAGTTGTTCGATCTGCAAGGTACTCCTTCAGCATCTGGGCAAACTTAGGATTTCTTGTGGCACTACCCCGCACCTCAGGGGCTGTGGTACGTGAGGGGCTGAGAAAACTGTCCCACATCTTAAAGACTGTTCCCCTACCTCTGGCGGATTGGACTTGTGCCTCTCTCGGCTGTACGCCTCGGTTTTCCACTGATTCCTGACCTATGCCGCTAGCGTTTTGTGAGGGGAATGCTTTGCCTACTTCCGTGACTATGGCCTTCCGGAACTGCTGCATTTTGGTTGACCTCTCCTCCACGGGAATAAGAGACAAAAAGTTCTCCTTGTAGCGTGGGTCTAACAGTGTTACCAACCAGTAATGATTGTCGGCCAAGATGTTCTTAACGCGAGGGTCACGAGACAGGCAGCTTACCATAAAGTCAGCCATGTGCGCCAGACTCTTAACAGCCAGGACTTCAGTAGCCTGACCAACAAGATGACTGAACATGCTGTCCTCCTCCTCCTCCTCCTCCTCCTCCTCCTCCTCATCTACCCTGTCCTCTGGCCAGCCACGCTGAACCGAGGATATGACTGGTGTGCATGTCATATCCTCAATTTGGCCGGAGAGTTGCTCCATGTCTTCATCCTCCTCCTCGTCATAGTCCTCCACTGCACGTTGTGATGAGACGAGGCTGGGCTGTGTGTTATCACCCACACCCACTACTGTTTCTTGCTGCAACTCATCGCGCTCCGCCTGCAATGCATCATGTTTGTTTTTCAGCAGAGACCGTTTTAGAAGGCAGAGTAGCGGTATGGTGACGCTAATAATGGCGTCATCACCACTCAACATCTTGGTGGAGTCCTCAAAGTTTTGGAGGATGGTACATAGGTCTGACATCCATCTCCACTCCTCAGGTGTTATGTGTGGAGTTTGACCCATTTCCCGACGGCTTAGGTGATGCAGGTACTCAACAACTGCCCTCTTCTGCTCACATATCCTGACCAACATGTGCAGAGTTGAATTCCAACGCGTGGGGACATCACACACCAGTCTGTGAGCCGGAAGATGCAAACTGCGCTGAAAGCCGGCAAGGCCGGCTGAAGCAGTAGGTGACTTTCGAAAATGTGCAGACAGGCGGCGAACTTTTACCAGCAGATCAGACAGCTCTGGGTATGACTTTAGAAACCGCTGAACCACGAGGTTGAGCACATGGGCCACGCATGGAACATGTGTCAGCTGGCCTCGCCTCAAAGCCGCCACCAGGTTCCGGCCATTGTCACACACGACCTTTCCTGGCTTTAGGTTCAGAGGTGTGAGCCAGTGATCTGCTTGCTGTTTCAGAGCTGTCCACAGCTCTTCTGCATTGTGGGGTTTGTCACCTATGCAGATTAGCTTCAGCACAGCCTGTTGCCGCTTTGCCGAGGCAGTGCTGCAGTGCTTCCAGCTTGTGACTGGTGTGGAGGGTACAGTGGATAAGGATGCGCAGGAGGAGGAGGAGGCTGAAGAGCATGACATTCCGGAGCTGTAGAGTGTGGGTGAAACACTGACTGAGGTAGGGCATGCAAACCTTGGTGTGGGAAGGACGTGTTCCGTCCCTCGCTCAGACTGGGTCCCATCTTCCACAATATTAACCCAGTGTGCCGTCAACGAGATGTAGCGGCCTTGCCCACAAGCACTTGTCCACGTGTCTGTGGTTAGGTGGACCTTGGGTGAAACAGCGTTGTTCAGGGCACGTGTGATGTTTTGTGACACGTGGTTATGCAACGCGGGGACGGCACACCGGGAGAAATAGTGGCGGCTGGGGACCGAGTAACGTGGGACAGCTGCCGCCATCAGGTCACGGAATGCTTCTGTCTCCACCAGCCTAAAAGGCAACATTTCCAGCGCAACCAGTCGCGAAATGTTAGCATTTAGAACTGTGGCATGTGGGGTGTTGGCAGTGTATTTGCGCCTGCGTTCAAAGGTTTGCTGAATGGATAACTGAACGCTGCGCTGGGACAAGGACGTGCTTGATGATGGTGTTCTTTCTGCGTAGGCAACTGCAGGTGCAGGAGTGGAGGAGGCTTGTTCGCAGGCAGCATGGACAGGGGATTGGCTCGCATGCACAACCAGCGAAGACGTAGCAGTGACATCAGCAAGCACTGCTCCTCGACTCTGTTGTACTTCCCACAAAGTCGGGTGCTTGGCTGACATGTGCCTGATCATGCTGGTGGTGGTCAGGCTGCTAGTTTTGGTACCCCTGCTGATGCTGGCACGGCAGGTGTTGCAAATGGCCTTTTTTGAATCATCTGGATCCAACTTAAAAAACTGCCAGACTCGGGAAGACCTAACATTTGTACAGGCACCTTGTGTCGTCGTGTTGTTCCGGGGAACGGTTGCCTGACTTCTGCCTGGGGCCACCACCCTGCTTCTTACTGCCTGTTGTGATGCTACGCCTCCCTCCCCCTGTGCACTGCTGTCCTCGCTCTGCATATCCTCCTGCCAGGTTGGGTCAGTTACTGGATCATCCACCACGTCGTCTTCCTCTTCCGCACCCTGCTCCTCCTCCTGACTTCCTGACAATTGTGTCTCATCATCGTCCACCACTTGTTGAGACACGTTGCCAACTTCGTGAGAACGTGGCTGCTCAAATATTTGGCCATCTGTACAGACGATCTCCTCATGACCCACTTCAATATGAGCTGGCGAGAGGCCAGAATGTGTGAATGGAAACGTGAACAGCTCTTCCGAGTGTCCAAGTGTGGGATCATTAATGTCCGAGGAGGACGTGTACTCAGCCTGGTGGTAGGAAGGAGGATCAGGTTCAGAAATGTGCGGTGCAGTATCACGGCTACTGACACTTGACCGTGTGGAAGACAGAGTGTTTGTGGTGGTGCCAATCTGACTGGAAGCATTATCTGCTATCCAACTAACAACCTGTTGACACTGGTCTTGGTTCAAGAGCGGTGTACTGCTGCGGTCCCCAAGAATTTGGGACAGGACGTGCGAGCGACTAGATGTGGCCCTTTGTTGTGGCGAAATTAGAGCTTGCCCACGACCTCGGCCTCTGCCTGCACCACCATCACGTCCACTTCCTTGTTCCTTGCCAATGCCCTTGCGCATTTTGCAATGCTGTGCACTGCTGACGTGTATATTCACTACTTGTGCGTTATATCAAAGTTTGTGGAAATTGCACACAAGTGCACCTGTACGCTGCCACCAACAGGCACACACGTGCGGTTTTAAAAACCAAGCACGGACGCAATAAGAACCTAACAGGTTTTTTTGGGGAGCGACAATTACAGACAAGTCAGACACTATCTGGACTGTTTTACACTGTGTACACCAGCCCCAGATATGATGAAGGCTGGTATACGGTCACCACTACCCTGCCTGCCTGCCTGCCTGTATACTGGTACAATAGTCCTGACAAGGACTCTTCTGGTCACTAGCCTGTATTCAGACCTGGCTATACCCTGCCTGTATATAGCAACAATAGTCCTGAGAAGGACTCTGCTACTGTACTCCGACCTGGCTATACCCTGCCTGCCTGTATACAACTAGAATAGTCCTGAGAAGGACTTTTGGTCACACTGTTTGCAGCCCTGCAACTGAAAAAGCTATAAAGGGCCACAAAGCTTTCCCTGAATCAGCGACACTCTCCCTGCACTGACTGTCTGGATAGCTGCGAGCAGAGCACAGCGCGCCGGCCGGTATAAAGGCTCGGTCACGCTGTGCAGGCCGGCCAATCACTGCAATTCCACAACTAACAGGGCTGTGGCATTGCAGTGGTCTGCCAGCCAATCCCTGCATGAGGGCTGGCTCTCAAAAGAGCGCCAACATGCAGAAATGAAGACCACGAGTACAGCACGAGTATCGCGAGATTACTCGGTCCCCGCCGAGCAGCCCGAGTACAGCGATACTCGTGCGAGTACCGAGTAGTTACAAGCATGCTCGCTCATCACTACACAGTATGAGACTCATACATAAATTATGATGCCTCCACATCGAACTCTCAAAACACACTAAAATGGACCTCCAGTGCCCCCACAAGAGTATAATAACCACACAGTGATCCCCCACACATTATGATTTGCCCTACATAGTATGATGTCCCCACATTATGTTGCATCTCACAATGCCCCACACACAGTATAATGTTCTCAGTGATAACAGTGGCTCTTGTGACATACTCAATTATCTTGTCAATTGCTTTTTCTATGGTAACTTCACCATAATGTTTAAGATCTATCACATTATCCTTCATACGCACTTCTTATGCAGACATGCTCCATCAAACTCTCAGTTTTCCTTATACAACCTAGAAAGTCTATAAATATTAGCAGCCCAGCCGTCTGCACACCCACAACCACCGGTACATTTATTATCTCCATAAACATAGCTGGTTTTCTGTCGTGAGTCATTTTTGTATCACTAAGGCTACTTTCACACATCCGGTTTGAGCACTGCGGCTCAATCCGGCTGTGAAACCTATGCAACGGATGCGGTGAAAACACCGCATCCTTTGCATAAGTTTTTACATGCGGCCGGTACGTTTTTTTCCGGTTGCGGCACGCTACTGAGCATGCGCAGTGGAAAAAACCGCATGCGGCGGCCGGATGCGATTTTTCCGCATCGCGCCGCATCCGGCATCCATAGGCATGCATTGAAAATGTGCCGCATCGGCCGGATGCGGCGCGATGCGGTTTTTTTTTCCAGAGCAAAAAACGTTGCAGGGAACGTTCGATCCGGCCGCCGCTTTGATACATTTTGCCGCATCCGGAAAAAACCGGATGCAACGCAAAGCCATCAGGTACAATCCGGTAACAATGAAAATCTATGGGGATAAAACGGATGCGGTACCGGATCCATTTTACCCGTTTTTTTCCGGATTGTACCTGATGGGAAAAAACTGATGTGTGAAAGTAGCCTTATAGAACCTCTTCACTTATTTTTCACGGTAATGTGTCATAATTAGGACAATGATTGCATTTGGTAGAAGACCACATTCAACTATCTTGCTCTTCCTTTACGTCCATGTAGAGGAACACAACCAATGTAGGAGGGACAACCGATGTAGGTAGTACAAAGTGCTCGGAACTTTAAGAGGGTTGTCCACAACTATTTTATTTTATTTTTTTGTGCATGTGCCAAGCATGGTGAGCAGATAAAAAAAAGATTACCCACCTACCTTGCTTTTATTTTGGTACTTCTGCATGGTCCCAATGGGGATCTCCTGGCTTCTTCTTCCAGTTTGTACAGAACATGATCACTGCAGCCAATCATTGGTTTCTGTATAGATCAATGTGTATTTGTGGCGCCCTGGACTAGCCAGGTCGTCACAGGCACTACAACATACACCCCCACCCTGAGACAGGCACATCAGCCAGACACAAAATCCTTGTTGCCTCCCTCCAGGGGCTGATGTCCACACAAGGTGGGATGGAGCCAGGCGGTTGGCCCCACCCACTGAGGAGTTCACAGTCCTGGAGGCGGGAAAAGGAGGTCAGATGAGTAGAATGCAGGAAGGTGGAAGAGTGAGGAGCAAACTGACCGTGTCCGGGTGTGTGGCCCGGGCACTAAGAGCAAGGTTGGCAGACGGTGGTGGCCGTCAGCAGGAGAGGCAGATCAACACAGAACTGTAGGACCGGGGACAGGCGGTGGCCCGCCGGTACCTAACCGGGGAGCGAACTGAAGCCAGCACACACAGGCAGGGCCTGCGGACCCCGACCAGGCTTGGAGCTGCCATTAGAGGTCAAATCCGGCAGTGACCGGAACCCCAGGGGTTTCCTAACAGCCAAGACCCGATTGAAGGCAACAGTCCAACCAACAGAAGGAAATACAGCTACCGCCACAGCTAGAGTCCCAAGGGCCAGAGCCTGCGGGCAAAAGGGCTCCTCCGGCACATATATACGCTGGGGAGTGGGTTACCGGTGGGAATCCATCGGAACCGAACATACACAAAGGTGCAGGGAAAGGCAGCCACCACTAACCGTCCAGGAGAAGCCACAGCAGCCGGCTGCGGGACCCGTCCATCCAGCCGTTTGGTTTACCAGAGACTTTGCGTACCTTTGTGGCTGAGTGAGTACTACCGTGCCATCTGGCATAGCGCTGCGCAGTCCAAGCGACCCTGCACCCATCCAACCCTGCTTTCCCGTCATCTCACCGGGCCCCGGGACCACCAACCCCTACCCACGGAGGGGGAAAACAACATCCCAGCTGCTCCCTGCCATCGCTCCCGGGATCCCCGTCACCAGCAGCGGTGGTGCCCAACCTCACCACAACCCGTGGGTGGCGTCAAGGACCAAATCCCCAAACCAAACTACCCCCTTTCACTCACGGGCGAGGTGCGCCGCTCGAGTCCCCGGATCCGGCCCACCGCTCAAGCTACCGAGCAGCTATCGCAGCAGCGCCGGACCCGAGCATTAGCGAGCGCAGCGGCGTCCTTCCCCACCCGCGACATATTGATACATATATCTGTGCGACCTAAGCAGGAGAGGAAGGTATTATCCCAGATTAGAAATGCAGATTTTGCTTTGTTCCAGACACAGTGCCAACCTTCTCCAGCCAGGGGTTTTGTGAGCTGCTCAGTCTAGTTGGCCATCTGAGCCACAATACCAGCACAGCCCATAGACATGAGTGGAACTGCTTCTGGTTTAGAAGGAGATTATGTCCAGAAATGATCCTGATTCTCATTCTATGTATCTTTTTCAGTGATCAGTTCCCTTTCACCAAGTTTGCCCAGGCAATCCTACAAATTGTAAAAGGTGCAGGGTTTAGCAAAACATCACCCATAAATGTTAAGTTTGTTATATACATGTTTATATCATTTGTGTATATTGGAATAACACAAAAAAATCAGGGAAAAAGAGGCAATTGGACATAATTTCACACACAACTCTAAATGTGGGTGGGACAAAATTGTTGCCACCTTCAACTTAATATTTGGCTGCACACCCTTCGGAATAAATAACTGCAATCAATCTCTTTCTATAACCATTAACAAGCTTCTTACTCCTCTCACCTGGAATTTCAGACTCTTCTTTTGCAAACTGCTCCAGGTCTCTCATATCTTCTCCTAACAGAAATTTTAAGATCTCTCCACAGGTGTTAATGGGATTTAGAATCGGACCAATTGCTGCCACTTCAGAACTATCCAGCACTTTGTTACCATCTATTTCTGGGGGCTTATTGAAGTAAGTTTGGGGTCATTGTCCTGATGGAAGACTCATGACTCATGCAATCCCAGCTTTCTGACACTGGGCACTACATTGCAACCCAAAATCCTTTGGTAATCTTCAGATTTTATGATTCCTTGCACCCATTCAAGACCCCAGTGCCAGAGGCAGCAAATCAACTGCAAAACATCTGTGAACCTCCAACATAGTTGACTGTAGGTACTGTGTTCTTTTCTTTGTAGGCTTCATTCTCATTTCGGTAAACAGTACAATGACATGCTTTACCATAAAGCTCTTTCTTAAGGCCCAGTCACACTAAACAACTTACCAGCGATCCCAACAACGATCCAACCTGATAGGGATCGCTGGTAAGTTGCTAGGAGGTTGCTGGTGAGATGTCACACTGCAACGCTCCAGCGATCCCACCAGCAACCTGACCTGGCAGGGATCGCTGGAGCGTGGCTACACGAGTTGCTGGTGAGCTCACCAGCAACCAGTGTCCCAGCCCCCAGCCAGCAGCGCCGCGTGGAAGATGCTGCGCTTGGTAACTAAGGTAAATATCGGGTAACCAACCCGATATTTACCTTGGTTACCAGCGCACGCAGCTACACATGCAGAGAGCAGGGAGCAGCGCACACTGAGCGCTGGCTCCCTGCTCTCCTAGTTACAGCACACATCGGGTTAATTACCCGATGTGTGCTGCAGCTAAATGTGCACAGAGCAGGCACAGTGCACACCGGGTGCAGCTGCACAGGGTACATATATAGGGTATAGAGTACAGGGTGCAGCTGCACAGAGCAGGGAGCAGCGCACACCGCTTAGTGCTGGCTCCTTGCTCTCCTAGTTACAGCACACATCGGGTTAATTACCCGATGTGTACTGCAGCTAAATGTGCACAGAGCAGGGAGCAGCGCACAATGCTTAGCGCTGGCTCCCTGCTCTCCTAGCTACAGCACACATCGGGTTAATTAACCCGATGTGTCCTGCATCGACATGTGCACAGAGCAGGAGCCGGCACTGACAGTGAGAGCGGCGGAGGCTGGTAACAAAGGTAAATATCGGGTAACCAAGGACAGGGCTTCTTGGTTACCCGATGTTTACTGTGGTTACCAGCCTCCGCAGAAGCCGGCTCCCTGCTCACTGCACATTCAGTTGTTGCTGTCTCGCTGTCACATACAGCGATCTGTGCTTCACAGCGGGACAGCAACAACTAAAAAATGGCCCAGGACATTCAGCAACAACCAACGACCTCACAGCAGGGGCCGGGTTGTTGCTGGATGTCACACACAGCGACATCACTAGCAACGTCACAAAAGTTGTTCGTTAGCAGCGATGTTGCTAGCGATGTTGCTTAGTGTGACGGGGCCTTTAGTCTCATCTGTCTACAAGATGCTTTCCCAGGAGGATTTTTGCTTCCTCATGTACATTTTGCCAAACTGCAGTCTGGCTTTTTTACGTCTCTCTGTTAGTAGTGGGGTCCTCCTGGGTCTCCTAACATAGGGTTTCATATCATTCAAATGTCGACAGATAGTTCATGCTGACACTGATGCAATCTGAGCCTGCAGAATAGCTTGAATTTCTTTGGAACTTGATTGAAGCTGCTTATCCACTGTTATGGTCATGTAACAACTCACAAGGGATAGAGATAACAGATTAAAAGCTACAACTGACCGTGCTAGTTCCTGTACAGAGTAGAGATCCCAACCCAGCAGTCCCTTAGTGGTTCCTACGTGAGTAAGAATAGCCCTGAGCACAGATTACCAAATGGCAACTCACACCTATTCTGCCTGATTGGCCGTCAAGTGCTTTATATTCCTCCTAAAGAACTGTAGGGCAGAGCAGAGGGCAAATTACCTACGGAAGGGAAAGTGTGCTGAAGTAAAAAGTGATCTCAGAGTGAGTAAGACAAAATACAAAATACCAGAGAGGGTGTATACTGCTGAAGAATATGCCGCCTACTTACTGACAATAAACATAAGATAGGTGCAAAGTAAATAACATGAACAGCAGAGAGAAGTATCCTAGCTGGTATCCACTACAGGCAGAACCAAACAGAAATATCACTGGACACCAAAATGAGAATCTCACCAGCAGGAAATACCAGTAGGGGGAAAGTATTTAAAGCAGCACCCGTAAGGTGATTGGGCAGACAAAAGAGTAAGTTAATACACCTCTTACCCTAACAGAACTAAAGAAAATATAACAGAAACTAAATCCCTGAAGAAGGTTTATCTGTTATGGTCCGGCAGACAGAGAAACAGAGCACAAATTCAAGGGTTCAAATCCAGATGCATGGCATCCACCATCCAGACTATCCTGCATTGCAACCATTCATTAATATTCCTCTTCCATCCATGTCCAGGGAAATTAGCTACAGTGCCATGGGTTGTAATTTTCTGGATTATGTTGCGCACCATGGACAAAGGAACATCAAGATCTCTGGAGATGGACTTGTAGCCTTGAGATTGTTGATATTTTTCAACATTTTCTTTCTCAAGTCCTCAGAGAGTTCTCTTCTGTTCTCCGTGTGGCGCACACAGACACACAATGCAAAGACTGAGTCAACTTCTCCCCTTTTTATCTGGTCTCAGGTGTGATTTTCATATTGCCCACACCTGTCATTTGCCACAGGTGAGTTTAAATGAACATCACATCCTTCAAACAAAGCTGTTTACTTACAATTTTGGAAAGATGACAACAATTTTGGAAGGCCTATTTTGTGGTTTTTGCGTGAAATTATATCTATTTTGCCTTTTTTCTCTTTTTCTGTATTAGTCCAATAAACACAAAGGAAATAAATATCTATAACAAAATGTGTAATTGCAATAATTTTCTGAGAGAAATACTTCATCTTCCGGAACAATTTGAAGGGTGCCAACACTTTCGGCCATGACGGTATGTAGCTTTGTTGTGATAGTTTTGATCCAGTATCTAAAGGCAAAGCCAGAAGAGAGAGATGTAAAGTATGTCTTTCTTTTATGTTTTATTCCCTTAAGATCCACTTCTGGTTTGGTTCATGAAACTTATACAAAAACTGTCACAAAAACTGCCTCCTAGGGATGTTTCACACGTGGAATTGAAAACAAAAATGACAGTATGTTTTAATGTAGTTTTTCAAGCCAAATTCAATAGTAAGTTTGAAAAGGAATGTTAGATAAAAAGGAAGGACTTCCACTTCTCCTTATGGCATCCAATTTTGGAAAAATGCATGAAAAAATGAAGAAGAAAAAAAAAAGAAAACAAAATACCCTGTTTGAGAAACTACCTAAAAGTGATTATTAGCAGAAATTAAGCATTATAGTGTTATTTCTATTTTGGGGCAGTAACAGTAAAGTCTCCTATTAGAATTCCTCCATCTCTCCTCCCTCAGTCATCTGAATTGCTTATTTGACCTATTTACCTCATTATTCTGTAAATTATTGCTTCCCTCCGATTGCCTGGTTTTCAATATCTACAGAGATTAGACTGAGAGAAATTGGGACTCATTAGACTGTGGAAGCACGCAATAGTTTCCTTGGTGCTTATTTCCTCGCTACTAATAATCAAAATGTGTGCAGGTGAAGTGATTGTAGTGACATTAAAACTCAACTTTTATTATAGTCCATTAGGATAACCAAAAATAATGCTAAAAGCACGACTAGGCACAGCGCCAACTAATAATGCGGTTATTTATGAAGCTCCCTGCTCAGAGGCAGTAGTCTTCACATGTCCGTGCATTAAACAAACACATGTGTGATGGGCCGTGGTGCAGGTCCATATGGTCATTCATGTGTCCCTGTGTGTGTTCTCCGTGTGCTGTCCGTGTGCTATCCGTGTGACATCCAGATAGCACATGGACAGCATGAACTTGTATACTTACCTGTCTACTGTCACACTTACTTCCAGGTCCGCAGTCAGTGCAGTGAATATTCATGAGGCATAATGAGCGGGACCCAGAAGCAACAGCTGGAGACAGGTAAGAATAAAAATCCATTTAATTTCAGTGAATGGGTGTCCTCCGGTACGTGTCACACGGATCACATCTGTGTCCAGTCCGTGTGACATCCGTGTTGACAGCCAAAAACGGACATGTCGCAGTGTGGAGCACATGGACACATCTCATTCTCACACCACCTCCTCATCTCGCCCTCTATCTGTCGGTTCAATTCTTGGACCCCTTCTGTTCTCCATTTACACCTTCGGCTTGAGACATCTCATAGACTCCCATGGCTTTCAGTATCATCTCTATGCTGGTGATACGCAGATCTACCTCTCTGGACCTGACATCACCTCCCTACTAACCAAAATCCCACAATGTCTGCCTGCTATTTCATCTTTCTTCTTTGCATGATTCTTAAAGCTTAACATGGATAAAATATAATTCACTCTCTTTCCTTCTCACTCAACCCATCCAACAAGTCTATCCATCAAAGTTGATGGCTGCTCACTCTCCACAGTCTTACAAGCTTGTTGCCTTGGAATAACCCTCGACTCTGCTCTATCCTTCAAGCCACACATCCAAGCCCTCTTCATCTCATGCCTACTACAACACAAAAATATCTCCTGGATTCGTGCTCTCCTTAACCAAGAATCAGCAAAAACATTGGTGCATGCCCTCATCATCTCCCGCCTCGACTACTGCAACCTCCTGCTCTGCGGCCTTCCAAAACTCTTGCACACGTCCAATCTATCCTAAACTCTGCAGCCTGATTAATCCACCTCTCCCCTTGCTATTCCCTGGCCAGGCCACTCTGCCAATCCCTTCACTGGCTTCCCATTTCCGAAAGACTCCAGTTCGACACACTAACCATGACATACAAATCCATGCACAACCTGTCTCCTCCTTAAGGCCCCTTTACACACTGAGACTTTCTAACGATCCCACCAGCGATCCCGACCTGGCTGGGATCACTGGAAAGTCGCTGGTGAGCTGTCAAACAGGCAGCAGCGATACAGACCTGCAGAACGACCTCGCTGGTCGTTGGGGACATGTCAAACAGCAGGGAACGCTATAGCACGCCTACGGGCTGGGTTCTAAGTCGCTAATGATGTCGTTGTAACGGTGTCAAACTCACTGATGCATGCTGCGCAGCGGGAAACAAAGGACCAAAAAAATGGTCCTGAAAGATTTGTAGCGATCAGCGACCTCACAGCGGGGGACAGGTCGCTGATGCGTGTCACACACTGCAATGTCGCTGGGGAGGTCGCTATTATGTCACAAAACTGGTGACGTTACAGCGATATCGCTAACGATGTTGCAGTGTTTAAAGGGGCCTTTACATATGTGACCTAGTCTTCCGGTACCTACCTGCATGTAACTTCTGATCTTCACAAGATCTCCTTCTCTATTCACCTCTTATCTCCTCTTCCCACAATCACATACAAGATTTCTCCCGTGCCTCCCCCATACTCTGTAACGCTCTACCCCAGCATATCAGACTCTCGCCTACTGTGGAAACCTTCAAAAGGAACCTGAAGACCCACCTCTTCTGACAAGCCTACAACCTGCAATAACCCTCAGTCCAGTACATCACTGCGCAACCAGCTCTGTCCTCACCTATTGTACCCTCACCCATTCCCTGTAGACTGTGAGCCCTCGCGGGCAGGGTCCTCTCTCCTCCTATACCAGTCTGTTTTTGTATTGTTCATGATTGTTGTAATTGTTTTTTATGTATACCCTTTTCACTTGTAAAGCACCATGGAATAAATATCACTATAATAATAATAAATAATAATAATAATGTGTAACTGTGTCTCCGATACATGTGAAAACGGACACTTCATGTACCGGAAACATGGAAGCTCAGTGCTGGAGAGGAGAAGTGGTGTTAATGCTGCGCTGTGTCCAAAAAGGAGGAAAACTGATAATATTGTTGATTTTTTTTTTCTTTTTTTGGTCCTGAAGAATGGGACACGATCCCTGAAACGCGTTGTCCTATGAAATAAAACACTATTATTTATGGTCCCTAGGGTCTCTCACCACCCTAGATAGGTTCCACACCTACAGTGCCTACAAGTAGTATTCAACCCCCTGCAGATTTAGCAGGTTTACACATTCGGAATTAACTTGGCATTGTGACATTTGGACTGTAGATCAGCCTGGAAGTGTGAAATGCACTGCAGCAAAAAAGAATGTTATTTATTTATTTATTTATTTTTTAAATTGTGAAAAGTTTATTCAGAGGGTCATTTATTATTCAACCCCTCAAACCACCAGAATTCTGTTTGGTTCCCCTAAAGTATTAAGAAGTATTTCAGGCACAAAGAACAATGAGCTTCACATGTTTGGATTAATTATCTCTTTTTCCAGCCTTTTCTGACTAATTAAGACCCTCCCCAAACTTGTGAACACCACTCATACTTGGTCAACATGGGAAAGACAAAGGAGCATTCCAAGGCCATCAGAGACAAGATCGTGGAGGGTCACAAGGCTGGCAAGGGGTACAAAACCCTTTCCAAGGAGTTGGGCCTACCTGTCTCCACTGTTGGGAGCATCATCTGGAAGTGGAAGGCTTATGGAACTACTGTTAGCCTTCCACGGCCTGGACAGCCTTTGAAAGTTTCCAGCCGTGCCGAGGCCAGGCTTGTCCGAAGAGTCAAGGCTAACCCAAGGACAACAAGGAAGGAGCTCCGGGAAGATCTCATGGCAGTGGGGACATTGGTTTCAGTCAATACCATAAGTAACGTGCTCCACCACAATGGTCTCCGTTCCAGACGAGCCCGTAAGGTACCTTTACTTTCAAAGCGTCATGTCAAGGCTCGTCTACAGTTAGCTCATGATCACTTGGAGGACTCTGAGACAGACTGGTTCAAGGTTCTCTGGTCTGATGAGACCAAGATCGAGATCTTTGGTGGCAACCACACACGTGACGTTTGGAGACTGGATGGCACTGCATACGACCCCAAGAATACCATCCCTACAGTCAAGCATGGTGGTGGCAGCATCATGCTGTGGGGCTGTTTCTCAGCCAAGGGGCCTGGCCATCTGGTCCGCATCCATGGGAAGATGGATAGCACGGCCTACCTGGAGATTTTGGCCAAGAACCTCCGCTCCTCCATCAAGGATCTTAAGATGGGTCGTCATTTCATCTTCCAACAAGACAACGACCCAAAGCACACAGCCAAGAAAACCAAGGCCTGGTTCAAGAGGGAAAAAATCAAGGTGTTGCAGTGGCCTAGTCAGTCTCCTGACCTTAACCCAATTGAAAACTTGTGGAAGGAGCTCAAGATTAAAGTCCACATGAGACAGCCAAAGAACCTAGATAACTTGGAGAAGATCTGCATGGAGGAGTGGGCCAAGATAACTCCAGAGACCTGTGCCGGCCTGATCAGGTATTATAAAAGACGATTATTAGCTGTAATTGCAAACAAGGGTTATTCCACAAAATATTAAACCTAGGGGCTGAATAATAATTGACCCACACTTTTATGTTGAAAATTTATTAAAATTTAACTGAGCAACATAACTTGTTGGTTTGTAAGATTTATGCATCTGTGAATAAATCCTGCTCTTGTTTGAAGTTTGCAGACTAACTTATTTGCATCTTATCAAACCTGCTAAATCTGCAGGGGGTTGAATACTACTTGTAGGCACTGTATGTGTAGAGCCGAATACCAGACCCTAGGTATCCCTAGTGCTGGGCCTAAATAGGAAACGGGTGGGATGAGCTCTTTGTCGACCCCACTAAACACTAGAGAAAACACAAGGGGACACACATGGGAAAAGTGCATAAACTACTTATCCACAGATGAGTCAGGTAGAAGATCAGCAAAGTTACAGCAACATTACCATAGAGGAGTACTAGCTACCTGCTTGCAACCAGAGCTAAGATGAGCTCACCAAAGGACATAATCAAAATAAGCCACCAGCCAAAAAAAAAATAAATGGTCAAATAATGGCAAAAGCACATGCAAGATGCATACGGCCCCCATGATAAAGGTTGGTTGCCTTATATTAGATCCTATTAGTGTGCAGTTTTATGCCGGCACCCGCCCCCTCCTGACATATTAGGCTGTGGGAGGTTGTATTATAGGCATTCTGCATCTGTGAAATTCCAACCTTTATCATGGGGGGGCTGTATGCATCTTGCATGTGCTTTTGACATTATTTGACCATTTTTCTTTTTTGGCTGGTGGCTTTATTTCTGGTGAGTTATTTTCAGAGCTAAAATGAACTGAATAATATCACCAGCACTAGTCCAGGGAAGATGGGAGTATTAAAGCACAAGGGGAATACTGATAATCAGCAGCTGGATGGAGGGACAGCTCTGCTGGATCTTAAAGGGGAAGAGTTGAAAACCCAGCAGGAAAGCTAAATAGTACAATGTATACTAACAGCAGGAACAACAGTACATCAGGGCACCTGTGACCTTCTGCTGCCAGAAACCACATGACTGTCTGTCACCCGTAACACACCTGTGACACATACCTACTCTAGTGCTGTAGATATGTGGAAGGCTGTTATTGTCCCATGGACATGCAATTTGTACAGGAGATCTTGCTTGGTTTATGGAGTTCCTAAACAGTACCCTGGAGATACTGTCAGACATTGATATGATGCTAAAATACCGTACCGACACCCCAGAAGTGCTGAAGGTGGAAGAAGCTGCAGGTGGTGCAGTTGTGGTACCTAAGAATCGTCAGTCTCTCAGGTGGACTTGTGTATGGCTGCTGCTGTAAAAAGATATGGTACTATTGCTATTAAGTGAACTTCCGTATCGGGACATTCTATTGTAACATCTGTGTTATTTTCCTGTAAGCATCAAGATTAGGTGAATGTTTTTGAAAAAATACAAATGTAAGACATTCAATATTGCAACTATATATTAATATAAAGATTGTTAAAATTGTGGAGGCCCCATCCAGAAATATGTTGCACATTGTGCTATTCAATGTTTCACATTAAATTTTCCCTCCAAAGAGATGCATTCAATTATAACATTTTTCAAAACCTAAAAAATCAGATGGGGCTGCAGTGAACCCTAGTGGGACTTCAATCTATAGAGCTACTTTTGCCATCTCTTTTCCTGCCTGTGACTAAAGACCGCTTTACACGCTGCGATATTGGTACTGATATCGCTAGCGAGTGTACCCGCCCCCATCTGTTGTGCGACACGGGCAAATCACTGCCCGTGCCGCACAACATCGCCCAGACCCGTCACATGGACTTACCTGTCCGGGCGACGTCGCTGTGACCGGCGAACCGCCTCCTTTCTAAGGGGGCAGTTCGTTCAGCATCACAGCGACGTCACAGCTGCGTCACTGAACCGCCACCCAATAGAAGCGGAGGGGCGGAGATGAGCGGGACGAACATCCCGCCCACCTCCTTCCTTCCGCATAGCGGCCGGGAGGCAGGTAAGGAGAGGTTCCTTTGTCCTGCGGTGTCACACAGAGCGATGTGTGCTGCCGCAGCAACGAGGAACAAATTCGTTACTGCTGCAGTAACGATAATTGAGAATGGACCCCCATGTCACCGATGAGCGATTTTGCACGTTTTTGCGACGATGCAAAATCGCTCATAGGTGTCACACGCAACGGCATCGCTAATGCGGCCGGATGTGCGTCACCAATTCCGTGAACCCAACGAGTTCGCATTAGCGATGCCGTAGCGTGTAAAGCCCCCTTTAGGCTGCTTTCACACCTCCGGTTTTTCCTGTGCGGCACAATCCGGCACTTTGCATAAAAAATGCAACCGTTTTTTTTTGCTGCCGGTTGTGTTTTTTTGCATAGACTAACATTAGTGCCGCATTGTGCCGCATGGGCTTGCGTTCCGTCCGTTTTTTGCCGCATGTGGCATATTTAGCCGATGCGGCGGCCGGATGGAACGTTGCCTGGCACGTTTTTTGTGCGGCAAAAAAAGCCGCATCGCGCCGCATCCGGCCGATGCGGCGCATTTTCATATGCATGCCTATGGACGCCGGATGCGGCGCAATGCGGCAAAAAATGCATCCGGCCACCGCATGCGGTTTTTGCCACTGCGCATGCTCGGTAGCCTGCCGCAAGCGGCAAAAACCGGACGGGCCGCATATGAAAAACTTATGCAAAGGATGCGGTGTTTTCGCCGCATCCGTTGCATAGGTTTCACAGCCGGATTGAGCCGCACTGCTCAAACCGGATGTGTGAAAGCAGCCTTACAGAGACCACAATGTACCCAGTGGTGTCGTTCATTTTGGAGGATACCATCTTCCATGTTATGGTGATCAAGATAAGGCAGAGTTGACATAGCGTTAGCCACATCATTCAGTGGCCCCATCAACGCATAAGAACAAATCCCATTTTGTGGGGATTTAGACATAACCATAACCATAACCTAATGGAGTCACTGACCGTAGTGGCAAACGCTTTATGGAACCTACCTAATGGTAGGGCACCTACCTTAAACTGTGATGTCAATGATGTTGCTGAAAGCTGAAAAACCAAAGAAATGAGCCGTAGCATTAGTTGGAATACATCAAGAAAGCAGGAAAACAATGGCACATACCATCCGGTTCCACAAGACAAAATTCTTTATTGATTCCAAAGGTGCAAAATAAAAGGCAGGAGGAGAGCTGGGCGCGGGTCCCCTCAGGACGACGGCCGTTTCGTGCTGTATAGCACGAAACAGTTGTCATCCTGAAGACATCATGATTTTCATCAGTGGGGATCGCTATTGTCACACAGGGTTTTGCTCAAACTGTGCTGACTGTCATGGTGGCGTCAGGCTCTGTTCACATTGTAGATTCTGACATTCCACCCAATGGTTTCTCTGGTGTCTGGAATCAACACAGGCAGACTCGGACGTTAACCTAACCTGCTGTGTGCTCAGGCTTAGTCAGGCTAACAAGAGTTAACCTCTGCTAGCCTGCTTGTTAGGCTTTTTTGATACCATGTTGTGAGGAAGCCAATCACATCTGCTTCTCTCATATTTAAGCTGGATGAAGTCTTCTATGTATGTGTGCGATAGGTTATACTGGGTTGATCTGTGTGTTTTGATCTGGAAAGTGTTGCTTTTCCCTGTAGTAGTTGTGGAATTCACCTAACTTTTTGTTGTTTCCTCTCTGCTCTTGTTTTCCTCCTCATCTTTTATTGTTTCATACCAATGTGAGCACGTGCTGTGTGACAGAGTTTTGGTGTCCCCTGTCTGTCTATTTTTGTGGGTTTAATCTCACTCCTGTCCTTGTTACCCCTTGGGGGAGGGGTATCAGATCAGGGCCAGGAAGGAGACTCAGGCATCCCCACCTTTAGGTGTATCCCTGAGAGTAGGCATACCATAGGGCCTCCTAGCCTGAGGGTCAGCTTAGGAACCCCGGTTTCCTGCTATCAACAAAGTAATTGTGACAGCTATATTCCATCACATCCCAACCCTACCCACCTACTACCGAAATTGACAAAAGTCATAATGTGATGCCCTGGACTAGCCAGGTAGTCACAGGTAGACCCCCTGCACGAACACCAGCCCCTAATAAGGTGACAGAAGCCAACCTACAAAACCCTTGTCACCTCTCTCAGTGTTTAATGGTCACACCAGGGGGTGGAGCCAGGCGGTTGGCCACGCCCACCAAGGAGTCCAGAGGGCCTGAGACAGGAAACATACAGTCAGTTGAGTGGAGTTCAAGTGCACCAGGCCTGTGACGTCAGGTCTGCAGCAACAACACTGACCGGTGCCGGGGTCATAGCCCTGGTACCGTGGCAAGGAGGCAGATGGTGGTTGCCACCTGCAGGAGTCGGGAAGATGGCTGGTGGAACCGTAAGGGACCGAGACAGGGTAGTGGCCCGCCGGTACCAAACCGGGGAGCCAACTGGAAACCAGAGCACCAGGAGGGGTGCTCAGACCCATAACGAGGTCGAGAAGCCACTGGACCACGTCGAATTAATTGATTGAGGTCTGGACCTTAGCTGCTTTCCCGTCCCAAGACCCGAAAGACGGCAAAAGCCCACTGAGGGGGATAGAAAGCCACCGCACAGGCAGAGACATCCCACGGGCCAGCGCCTGCGGACAAACGGGTTCCCCGACACACATCAAGCCGGGGAGCGGACAACCGTTTCTGAAGCATAGGCAGTCAAGTTCTACAAAGAGATGCAGGAGAAAGGCGGGAACCACCAACCTGAGAAAGGGGCAAAGCGCAGCCGGCTGTGGGCACCGACCACCATCCTTTTTGGTTTACCAGAGACTCCGGTGTATCTGTCATAGTGAGTACAACAGTGCCCTCGGGCCGCGCACCACACCACACCATCTTGCCCGCGCCTCACAACCACCGGGCCCCGGGACCATCACCCCCTGCCCACGGAGGGGTCAACACCAGGCTGCATAACAACGTCCCCGGGAGCCTAGTTAACGGTAGCGATGGTGCCCACATTCACCACAACCCGTGGGTGGCGTCACGAACTTAAACATTTAAACTCCACGGCCTTGGCCGTGAACCTTCCCCACCGAAATCCCTACACGTAGCGCCAACTCCCTTTCAGAGAGACATGACCCCCGGGTCCGGGAGGAGCTCGAGCCACCCACCGACGAGCACGGACCCGAGCGGCTCGGCAGCCGGCCGAGCCCTGGGGCGGTACAGTAACATTTTTGCCCAGCCTTGCTTTGCAAAAACATTGTTTGCCTTCTCTAAGCTTTTTATGCCAGTTTTTTGGTGTAAATATTAGGTAAATCGAGACCTATGTTTCTGTGTCCATCTGAGCAGAGTAAAACACAGAGTCCTTTTGTAGGATATGGCCGTGTCGGGGGGGGGATGTTCGTCTCAGTCCAGCTTTAGGCATTTCAGTTGAAACTCCCGAATGCTGAAACTCAGTGTGAACATAGCCCAACGGGCTGGCTTCTTAAAGAGGTGGTCTTTTGGATAGTGAAGTATCACGTCACTGAATGTAATATTGTTGGAATGACTTTCTTTAGCGCGGAGGCGCAGATCCTATAAAAATAAACAGAACTGCCGGGAATGTCAATGTCCCCATGGTCAGACCCTTTGTCTGCACCTACTAATCTGCAGTCCCCTGACATTATATCATATGATTGTGATTTCTGCATTTTTCTAAATGTGGAGCTTCCTTCTCAACCGGTATTGATTCTAGATGAGTTTTGTACCTGTAGAGCCGCGTTTTATCCCCTATTTTTGTCTTACGTCATCTTTCCAGCCAATCATTCGGTTTCCATCAACTCCATTTCTTTCTACGACCCCATGGTCTCTCTAACTAGCCTTTACCCCTCCTTTTGCAATCCCTTCTTCCACGTAATCCCTCCTTCTCCATCGCTCGCTTTTCCACAGCCCCCTGTCCTCCTCTCCATCGCATCCTCCCTTCTTTTTTTTTTTTTCTTCATGTCTCTTCTTCTCAGCACTGCCTCAGTGTTACTGGATAATCCTGAAGGAAGACGCAGCTCTGCCTCATTGTCTCCTCTCGCCCTCTGCATCCCCCAGATGTGCTGGGGCTGCTGCATTTAGGAGGCTCCATCTGTACCATGACACCAGGGGCAGAAGAATGAAGCATGGAAGAGAAGGAGAGGGAAGACACGGACTGTCCCCCCGCTTCGTCACAAACACCTCTTATTAGACAAGGCTTCATAGAAAATCCTGGGAACAAGTCAAAGCACTTAGCACCCGGGGAAGGAAACATGCACTGAGCCCTGGGCTCATATCCCTAAAGGTAAAAGTCCACCTTTCCTTTCCGCTATTTGTTCGCTTATTGTATTGATCATAATTGGGCAAGAATTTCGAGACTCGGAGAGGATTTGTAGCATAAACTGCATAAAACAAAAGCTGTTACAAAAAAATGGACCACAAAGCCAATCAGTCATTCTGTCCGCTCGAAAACCTCAGCGTTAACCCTTTCTACATCCCCTTTACCAAACAGACACGTCCCAACTTCTCGTTACATGTGCCGCGGCCCCGCTCCCACAAACGTGTTATCAACCTAATAGCGGACACTCATAGAGTGGTGACGTTCAGTCCCCTGGCACCTGTCAGTCAAACGGCGGGATAAGGTTACAATCCGGCACACGGGGGGTTAACCTGATCACATCCTCCTGTGATATCAGGGCTGTGGATCATATTTATTCTGGACGGCTATTTGTGCATAATGCAATGCTGCATCATGGGGAGAAGCTGCGGAAATCTTCCCCGGGGAGTTCACATGTAACGTTACCTTACACACGGTGCAATGAATGGAGGGGGTCTGTCCGGGACCGCTGCATGAATAACTACAAGGTAGTGAACCACGTATACTTTGCAGTGGTAGCGGCGGCTCGGTAATGAGACCCCCACTGGCGGACACAGACAAAAAAAGACCCCTGTGCAACAACAATATATGGGCCCTTTGTAGTGAAATATCTCATCATAATGCACAATTCCACCTGCTTTAGAAGTGATAATGGGGCCCCTCTCCTCATGGGCCCCGGTGCGGCTGCACAGGTTGCACCAATGATATGTCCGCCCCTGGAGGCCCCCCTGAGCGGACTGTAATGAGTCTGTGTCTGCTCATGAATGTGTGTGCTCTGCTGTGACACCAGCGGCAGGTGTGCAGGCCGAGGAGACGCACCAGCTGCACAGCTCACCCACCGCTCAGACCATCAGTCACTGGGCAGAGCTGGGCACCGGGCGGACATGAGAGGAAACACCAGCCCGGCCGGGAGAACGCCTCACACACTGCCCTGACTTCTCTGAAGAGACCAATCCTAATTATTGGATTGTGTTTCACAGCAGACAGGGTGGGCCAAGTGTTAATCTGCCCCGTGCCAGCACTCGTGTGCCACTCTGCCCAAACCGCGCGTAACTATCCACCTCTACATAAACCAGACGCAAAGAGGATCGATGTCTATTACATATCTATCTATCTATCTATCTATCTATCTATCTATCTATCTATCCCTCTATCTCTCTATCTATCTATCTATCTATCTATCTATCCATCTATCTCTATCTATCCCTCTATCTATCTATCAATCCCTCTATCTATCTATCTATCTATCTATCCCTCTATCTATCTATCTATTTATCTATCTATCTAACTATCCCTCTATCTATCTATCTATCTATCGATCTATCTATCTATCCCTCTATCTATCTATCTATCTATCTATCCCTCTATCTATCTATTATATCTATCTATCTATCTATCTATCTATCCCTCTATCTATCTATCTATCTATCTATCTATCTATCTATCTATCCCTCTATCTATCTATCTAACTATCCCTCTATCTATCTATCTATCTATCTATCTATCTATCTATCTATCTATCTATCAATCCCTCTATCTATCTAACTATCCCTCTATCTATCTATCTATCTATCGATCTATCTATCCCTCTATCTATCTATGTATTTATCTATCTATCTATCATCTATCCATCTATCTATCTATCTATCTATTGATCTATCTATCTATCATCTATCCATCTATCTATCATCTATCTATTGATCTATCTATCATCTATCTATTGATCCATCTATCCATCTATCTATCTATATCTATCTATCTACAGTATCTGTTTATTTATTATCTATCTATCTATCTATCCACCCCTCTATCTATCTATCTATCTATCTATCTATCCCTCTATCTATCTATCTATCTATCTATATCTATCTATCTACAGTATCTGTTTATTTATTATCTATCTATCTATCAAATCAAATCAAATCAAATCAAATAAGCTTTATTGGCAGGACCAAATACAAATTAGTTTTGCCAAAGCAAGTGTACATTAGGGACTGGGGCTGTGGGGATGGTGGGTGGGGACTGCGGGAAGGATGGATGGGGCACATCCAGGGTGGGGACTGTGGGGGCACTTCTAGGATGGGGGCTATGGAAGTCCATGGCTTATGATGGGGCATATCCACGGTGGGGACTGTAGTAACGGTGGTTGGGGCATATCCAGGGTGGGGATTGGGGGGGCCACATCTGGGATGGGGGGCTATGGAAGTCCATGACTTATCATAGTTCTCTTTCTCGAAGTCTATGACATTCGCTCACATACTGCGCTGCTATCTCCACTATCTATCTATCTATCTATCTATCTATCTATCTATCTATCTATCTTCTCCATACATAGGTGTCCCTTGACTCTTTCCGTGTAGGGTACAAAACTGTAGTGATCAAATAAATGTATAAATTACATATCTATAGTTTCTTAATAAGAGTTGCCCCCACACCAGCCATTGGGCACATGGCCCTACTTTTGGATACTTATTGTGCGGTGAGCAGTGCCCTCTCTTTTGATGACGGCTCATTGCCTGGCACCACAGCTCCTCTATGAAGACAGTATGTAGATCCCCGGTGACTAATTAGTGGCACAGCACTTGTCTTCTCTGCTCTTTCCCCGGTTGTGACTTTGGTAGCCGTACCACATACCTGCTTAATGCAAATTGTATCCTATTGTGAAGGTGTCCGGTGACTGTTACTGTGCTAAATGAGTTTTGCAGTTTTCGGATTGTCTGACATGTGAGATTACAGCAATGAAGGAAAGGTTGCTGGGATCACCGTCAATGACAATAATTAAGAGGACCTGACATTTGGGGAAAGCAGCCCTTTGGCATTGACCTCCATTCACATACAACCAATGCTCTTCAAATCAATGACCTTTCACGTGTGATTCTCTGAGCTACAATCTGTGAGTCAGATCCAAAGGGATCTAGATATTTCCTGAGACCTTCCTCCCAGACATACTGTATGGGGGCATCAGTGCTGTTCCTACAATGCAATCTTACTGCTGCTGATTTGATTTAACGAAGAAGTAAATGTAGATCTGGACACTAAAGTTCTACTTGCCACTTTTATTGGTGCAGACGTGACAAAATTACTGAGAAATTGCTGCAGACAAGGGCATCCTCATGAAATATGTGTGTGGTGTTCACACCGGCTGCATCTCAAAAGGTGGCACAGGCAATACCAGTCTGAGCATTACAATGCAGGGTGTAAGCGGTGCTATTCCCAGTCCTGTACATGGAGCCATGCAGGGTGTAAGCGGTGCCATTCCCAGTCCTGTACATGGAGCCATGCAGGGTGTAAGTGGTGCTATTCCCAGTCCTGTACATAGAGCCATGCAGGGTGTAAGTGGTACTATTCCCAGTCCTGTACATAGAGCCATGCAGGGTGTAAGTGGTGCTATTCCCAGTCCTGTATATAGAGCCATGCAGGGTGTAAGTGGTGCTATTCCCAGTCCTGTACTTAGAGCCATGCAGGGTATAAGCCAGTCATCATGGCTAACCTTTTGAGCTTGGTGTTTTAAAATTTGTGCCCATCCTTGTCTCCTGTAGTAATGTGCCCATCCTTGTGCCCTGTAGTAATGTGCCCATCCTTGTCCTCTGTAGTAATGTGCCGATCCTGTCCCCTGTAGTAATGTGCCCATCCTGTCCCCTGTAGTAATGTGCCCATCCTGTGCCCTGTAGTAACGTGCCCATCTTGTCTCCTGTAGTAATGTGCCCATATTGTCCCCTATAGTAATGTGCTTCCTCCTGTAGTAATGGGATCAACTTGTGCCCTGTAGTAATGTGCCCATCCTGCCCCCTGTAGCAATGTGCCCATCCTGTGCCCTGTAGTAATGTGCCCATCCTGTGCCCTGTAGTAATGTGACCATCCTTGTCCTCTGTAGTAATGTGCCGATTATGTCCCCTGTAGTAATGTGCCCATCCTGTCCCCTGTAGTAATGTGCCCATCCTGTGCCTTGTAGTAACGTGCCCATCTTGTGTCCTGTAGTAATGTGCCCATATTGTCCCCTATAGTAATGTGCTTCCTCCTGTAGTAATGGGATCAACTTGTGCCCTGTAGTAATGTGCCCATCCTGCCCCCTGTAGCAATGTGCCCATCCTGTGCCCTGTAGTAATGTGCCCATCCTGTGCCCTGTAGTAATGTGGCCATCCTTGTCCTCTGTAGTAATGTGCCGATTATGTCCCCTGTAGTAATGTGCCCATCCTGTCCCCTGTAGTAATGTGCCCATCCTGTGCCTTGTAGTAATGTGCCCATCTTGTCTCCTGTAGTAATGTGCCCATATTGTCCCCTATAGTAATGTGCTTCATCCTGTAGTAATGGGATCAACTTGTGCCCTGTAGTAATGTGCCTATCTTGTCCCTTTTAGTAATGTGCCCAATCCTGTAGTAATGTGCTGATCCCAGTCCTCTGTAGTAATATGCCCATCTTGTCACCCTTGTAGTAATGTGTCCATTCTTCCATTCTCCTGCCCATCATTGTCCCCTTCTTTTAGCAATGCTCCATTCTCTAGTAATTTCCCCTATTTATGCAACATTATGACGTTTTCACATACACACGTTAAAAAAAGATTATTCTCACCTGTCCTCCGTTCCCTTGGTGTCCTCTTTCCTGCTTCTTGCAGCCCGCAGGCCCCCTGATGATCACGGCCCTATGCCGGGGGCCGCAGCAATCTGCTCTTTACTTCAGATGATTTCCGCCACCCCGCACAGGAACTCTCTGCAGAGTGTTACCAATGGCAGCCGCCGGCCAATTAGAGGCAGCAGGTGATGTCCTACAACGACTTCACCTGCTGGCCTCTGAATGGCTGGCGTGACGGTGAAAATCATCTGAAGTAAAGCCCTCTGCGGCATAGGGCCACAATTGTCAGGGACCTGCGTGCCGCAATAAGCTGCCTCAGGGGCCGCATGCGGCCCAAGGGACACGTGTTTGAGACCCCTGGGTTGCGTACTGTGTGGTACGTAAGCACGCCTCACTCAGGACCCTGATTAAAGGTACAGAACGCCAATTACCGGTGGCCGCATCTCGATCTATAGGACAAGCTGCGGCTATGAAGATAGCAAATTCTACACCAGTAGGTATCAGAGATAAATTCCAACATGTACAACGGTTAATGCAGATATAGCAACATGTGATGATAAAACTTAACCTTTAATGGGGTATATTAAAATGAAACCAAAAAATATATAGTGATCCCAACACCATTAAAAACCAAAGAAAATGTTGAGGCCAGTTGATTCATATATTCATGGCGTCAACATGTTTCAAAGTACAGGGGTACGAAACAGGCGTCACCCCTTATCAACAACACGGGAGCTTAACCTCATATATCAATCACCTTTAATGGCACTTACAGCAAACTGAATAAATTCATGGATATACACAGCTTGCCAAACATGCATATGATCCTAATGGGGATAATACGCCAATAAGCTCAATCAATGAGGCAAATAAAATGAATGAGCGCGATTATTTACCCAGCTGGTTATGGATGTATGACATGCCATCAAAGGCAGACCGAGACACAAATCGACACCTGACCCATTCGGTAATGGTGCCAAATTACAAGGGTGAAATATAATCCCTCGCCCTGCTGATCATACGTGTTGCACTAAACCATGGGGGGGACGAATTGCGCAGAGACATGTATCATAGAAGGCAATCTCCAGGGAATGCTAACCCCCAAACGGGTAACCTATGTTAGATACATGTAACATGCAAACATGCAGATAAGTCGACTCAAAATCAAAACCACCATAAGTGGAACAGTCTCACCCGATTCTTTCGTCCCGCCAATGGATCAAGGTTCTCCCGTGTTGTGAGGTCCAGGTACCGACACGGAGGGAGTCATGGCTTGGTCACCAGCCCTGTTTGGGATATAACTGACCCTTAAATTGCGCACAATGACTCCCGCCCTTACAAGGGCAGTCCACAGCTGGCCCTGTTGTGGCTGACCCTTGCTGAACAAAAACAGGTGACTCCCGACGCGTTTCTCAATGTCCGTTCATCAGGGGAGGCACAAAACACCTGTGACTTCAGCGTTGGCTCAACACAGAGCTATAACCTATACGGCCTGGTATCCCTCAAGCTGCGGCTACCGGTGATTTAGCTAGAACTGCATGTGCGGCCCCCCCTGGGGCAGATTTGCCGCACATGCAGTTCTAGTTAAAGCACCGGCGGCCGCAGCTAGTCCTATAGATCCGGATGCAGCCACCTGCCCCTGCCGTCAACAAAAATGGCCCGGCGTGTGACCTCTTAAATGCGTGTCATATGTTAGCCATCAGTTGTATAAGCAGTGCTATTCCCAGTCCTGTACATGGAGCCATGCAGGGTGTAAGCGGTGCTATTCCCAGTCCTGTATATAGAGCCATGCAGGGTGTAAGCGGTGCTATTCCCAGTCCTGTACATGGAGCCATGCAGGGTGTAAGCGGTGCTATTCCCAGTCCTGTACATGGAGCCATGCAGGGTGTAAGCGGTGCTATTCCCAGTCCTGTACATAGAGCCATGCAGGGTGTAAGCGGTGCTATTCCCAGTCCTGTACATGGAGCCATGCAGGGTGTAAGTGGTGCCATTCCCAGTCCTGTATATAGAGCCATGCAGGGTGTAAGCGGTGCTATTCCCAGTCCTGTACATGGAGCCATGCAGGGTGTAAGCGGTGCTATTCCCAGTCCTGTACATAGAGCCATGCAGGGTGTAAGCGGTGCTATTCCCAGTTCTGTACATGGAGCCATGCAGGGTGTAAGCGGTGCCATTCCCAGTCCTGTACATGGAGCCATGCAGGGTGTAAGCGGTGCTATTCCCAGTCCTGTACATGGAGCCATGCAGGGTGTAAGCGGTGTTATTCCCAGTCCTGTACATGGAGCCATGCAGGGTGTAAGTGGTGCCATTCCCAGTCCTGTACATGGAGCCATGCAGGGTTTAAGTGGTGCTATTCCCAGTCCTGTACATAGAGCCATGCAGGGTGTAAGTGGTGCCATTCCCAGTCCTGTACATAGAGCCATGCAGGGTGTAAGTGGTGCTATTCTCAGTCCTGTACATAGAGCCATGCAGGGTGTAAGTGGTGCCATTCCCAGTCCTGTACATAGAGCCATGCAGGGTGTAAGTGGTGCCATTCCCAGTCCTGTACATGGAGCCATGCAGGGTGTAAGTGGTGCCATTCCCAGTCCTGTACATGGAGCCATGCAGGGTGTAAGTGGTGCCATTCCCAGTCCTGTACATAGAGCCATGCAGGGTGTAAGTGGTGCCATTCCCAGTCCTGTACATAGAGGCATGCAGGGTGTAAGTGGTGCCATTCCCAGTCCTGTACATGGAGGCATGCAGGGTGTAAGTGGTGCCATTCCCAGTCCTGTACATGGAGCCATGCAGGGTGTAAGTGGTGCCATTCCCAGTCCTGTACATGGAGCCATGCAGGGTGTAAGCGGTGCTATTCCCAGTCCTGTACATGGAGCCATGCAGGGTGTAAGTGGTGCCATTCCCAGTCCTGTACATGGAGCCATGCAGGGTGTAAGCGGTGCTATTCCCAGTCCTGTACATGGAGCCATGCAGGGTGTAAGTGGTGCCATTCATAGTCCTGTACATGGAGCCATGCAGGGTGTAAGCGGTGCTATTCCCAGTCCTCTACATGGAGGCATGCAGGGTGTAAGTGGTGCCATTCCCAGTCCTGTACATGGAGCCATGCAGGGTGTAAGTGGTGCTATTCCCAGTCCTGTACATGGAGCCATGCAGGGTGTAAGTGGTGCTATTCCCAGTCCTGTACATGGAGCCATGCAGGGTGTAAGCGGTGCCATTCCCAGTTCTGTACATAGAGCCATGCAGGGTGTAAGCGGTGCCATTCCCAGTCCTGTACATGGAGCCATGCAGGGTGTAAGTGGTGCCATTCCCAGTCCTGTACATAGAGCCATGCAGGGTGTAAGCGGTGCTATTCCCAGTCCTGTACATGGAGCCATGCAGGGTGTAAGCGGTGCCATTCCCAGTCCTGTACATGGAGCCATGCAGGGTGTAAGCGGTGCCATTCCCAGTCCTGTACATGGAGCCATGCAGGGTGTAAGTGGTGCCATTCCCAGTCCTGTACATAGAGCCATGCAGGGTGTAAGCGGTGCTATTCCCAGTCCTGTACATGGAGCCATGCAGGGTGTAAGCGGTGCCATTCCCAGTCCTGTACATAGAGCCATGCAGGGTGTAAGCGGTGCCATTCCCAGTCCTGTACATGGAGCCATGCAGGGTGTAAGTGGTGCCATTCCCAGTCCTGTACATGGAGCCATGCAGGGTGTAAGCGGTGCTATTCCCAGTCCTGTACATGGAGCCATGCAGGGTGTAAGTGGTGCCATTCCCAGTCCTGTACATGGAGCCATGCAGGGTGTAAGTGGTGCGATTCCCAGTCCTGTACATGGAGCCATGCAGGGTGTAAGTGGTGCCATTCCCAGTCCTGTACATGGAGCCATGCAGGGTATAAGTGGTGCCATTCCCAGTCCTGTACATGGAGCCATGCAGGGTGTAAGTGGTGCCATTCCCAGTCCTGTACATGGAGCCATGCAGGGTGTAAGTGGTGCGATTCCCAGTCCTGTACATGGAGCCATGCAGGGTGTAAGCGGTGCCATTCCCAGTCCTGTACATGGAGCCATGCAGGGTGTAAGTGGTGCCATTCCCAGTTCTGTACATGGAGCCATGCAGGGTGTATGTGGTGCGATTCTCAGTCCTGTACATGGAGCCATGCAGGGTGTAAGTGGTGCCATTCCCAGTCCTGTACATGGAGCCATGCAGGGTGTATGTGGTGCGATTCTCAGTCCTGTACATGGAGCCATGCAGGGTGTAAGTGGTGCCATTCCCAGTTCTGTACATGGAGCCATGCAGGGTGTAAGCGGTGCTATTCCCAGTCCTGTACATGGAGCCATGCAGGGTGTAAGCGGTGCCATTCCCAGTCCTGTACATGGAGCCATGCAGGGTGTAAGCGGTGCTATTCCCAGTCCTGTACATGGAGCTATGCAGGGTGTATGTGGTGCGATTCTCAGTCCTGTACATGGAGCCATGCAGGGTGTAAGTGGTGCCATTCCCAGTCCTGTACATGGAGCCATGCAGGGTGTATGTGGTGCGATTCTCAGTCCTGTACATGGAGCCATGCAGGGTGTAAGTGGTGCCATTCCCAGTTCTGTACATGGAGCCATGCAGGGTGTAAGTGGTGCCATTCCCAGTCCTGTACATGGAGCCATGCAGGGTGTAAGTGGTGCCATTCCCAGTTCTGTACATGAAGCCATGCAGGGTGTATGTGGTGCGATTCTCAGTCCTGTACATGGAGCCATGCAGGGTGTATGTGGTGCGATTCTCAGTCCTGTACATGGAGCCATGCAGGGTGTAAGTGGTGCCATTCCCAGTTCTGTACATGGAGCCATGCAGGGTGTATGTGGTGCGATTCTCAGTCCTGTACATGGAGCCATGCAGGGTGTATGTGGTGCGATTCTCAGTCCTGTACATGGAGCCATGCAGGGTGTAAGTGGTGCCATTCCCAGTTCTGTACATGGAGCCATGCAGGGTGTAAGTGGTGCCATTCCCAGTCCTGTACATGGAGCCATGCAGGGTGTAAGTGGTGCCATTCCCAGTTCTGTACATAGAGCCATGCAGGGTGTAAGCGGTGCCATTCCCAGTCCTGTACATGGAGCCATGCAGGGTGTAAGTGGTGCCATTCCCAGTCCTGTACATGGAGCCATGCAGGGTGTAAGTGGTGCGATTCTCAGTCCTGTACATGGAGCCATGCAGGGTGTATGTGGTGCGATTCTCAGTCCTGTACATGGAGCCATGCAGGGTGTAAGTGGTGCCATTCCCAGTCCTGTACATGGAGCCATGCAGGATGTATGTGGTGCGATTCTCAGTCCTGTACATGGAGCCATGCAGGGTGTAAGTGGTGCCATTCCCAGTCCTGTACATGGAGCCATGCAGGGTGTAAGTGGTGCCATTCCCAGTCCTGTATATGGAGCCATGCAGGGTGTAAGTGGTGCCATTCCCAGTCCTGTACATGGAGCCATGCAGGGTGTAAGTGGTGCCATTCCCAGTCCTGTACATGGAGCCATGCAGGGTGTATGTGGTGCGATTCTCAGTCCTGTACATGGAGCCATGCAGGGTGTAAGTGGTGCCATTCCCAGTCCTGTACATGGAGCCATGCAGGGTGTAAGTGGTGCTATTCCCAGTCCTGTACATGGAGCCATGCAGGGTGTAAGCGGTGCCATTCCCAGTCCTGTACATGGAGCCATGCAGGGTGTAAGCGGTGCCATTCCCAGTCCTGTACATGGAGCCATGCAGGGTGTAAGTGGTGCCATTCCCAGTTCTGTACATGGAGCCATGCAGGGTGTAAGCGGTGCCATTCCCAGTCCTGTACATGGAGCCATGCAGGGTGTAAGTGGTGCGATTCCCAGTCCTGTACATGGAGCCATGCAGGGTGTAAGTGGTGCTATTCCCAGTCCTGTACATGGAGCCATGCAGGGTGTATGTGGTGTTATTCCCAGTCCTGTACATGGAGCCATGCAGGGTGTAAGTGGTGCCATTCCCAGTTCTGTACATCTTCGCTGTTCCAGCATTTGCTTTTTACTTTGACCTTTGGCTTGGGCTGCCGGTGTCACCCTTGTAAACAGCCGGTCGGTGCAGGTCCAGACTGCAATGTTTTCCCGGCAGGTTTGTTTGGGTTGACTTCCATGTGGATTTCCGTTGCTGCAGGTTTCATTAGTGTCCAAGCTTCTTCTCATTTGCACTTTCCAGCTGTGCAGATGGAGATACTGTGACCATGCAAATTACAGACTGACATTTAGAAAGTCATTTGTGAAATGATAATTAGAAACGTGATTTCTGTGACTCTTCTGTATCTCGGCAGCACTGACTCTTCCTAGTTTTCCACATATTTAGCTCTTTCTTCACGTTCTACTCCAGGGTCTGCACATGAATATTCATTCAATTCTATTATGGGACGTTAAATGGAAGAGAACTATAAATGTAAAGATGGAAGTCATCAAAATGTGCTTAGTTGTTTTTTTTTACTTGAAAAATGCAATTAAGAAAAACTGGGTAAAAAAATGACTGATGGATAAAGTTTCAGAGTTCACATCTACTGTGTTCTTTTATTTACAATAGATTGCAAAAAAGTGTATTTTACTTGGAAAACAGCTCTGAGAATTCTAATAATTCACACACAACAATCCGCCACCGCTTTCCTGCACAGTTAAAGGGGTTGTCCAGGATTAGAGTAACGCGGCTTTCACATTGCATTCCTCTCCCCATTCAGTGGTCCCATGGGGCCTTCCATCCATACCCCCCCGTAAAATGGAATTTGGACGCATGCGCCGACGGGGCCACTGACTATAATGGTGCAGATGGAGTCATAATTTGCTGTGTTGCGCACCATTTTTGGGATAGATGCTTACTGGAGGTGGACAGCTAGATGCAGTCTACTACGTCTGAACGTCAGCCTCCAATAGGCATATACCCCCGAAAATGGTGCACGACAGAGCAGACTATGACTCCATCTGAATCATTATAGTCAGTGGCCCCGTTGGTGCATACGTCCGAATCCCATTTTGAGGGGGTTTTGGATGGAAGCCCCCACGGAACCACTGAACGGGAAGAGGAACGAAGTGTGAAAGCCACTTAACATGTTTGCATTCTTTTAGAAACAGCACCACCCTGACCATGGGTTGTGTTTGGTATTGCACCTCAGTTTGATTTGCTCCAATTAGTCTGGTTTGCAATGCCAGACATGACTTGTAATCAGAGGAGGATGTGTTCCTGGAAAAAGCTGCCATGTTTGTTTTAGTTGTGCCCAACCTCATTACAGGGGATATGTCAGTAGATTTCTGTGTGCTAAACCAATACCAGCAACAGGGTGAAAACTTAAAAGTATGTAAAAACATACATTAGGCACTAATAGACTTAGAATTGGTGAGAATGTGTACTGTCATTAATTATGCAAATTAGGTTTTAAGTGCCAAGTGGGCGTTTTAAAGCTAGGCGGGTGCTTTAGTTTTGGTAAAGTCTTCTCATTGCTTTTGTGTAGACTGATGAATCCTTTGCCCTTTGAAGGTCAGTAGTACACGGTACAGGCTTTTTCTCCTTATGTGAGCTTTCTGCAGTGCAAGATAATAAAAAAAATTCACTGCACTCATAGATTGTGATGCAAATTTTTTTCAAAATTTATTAAGGCGACTGTGAAGTCATTCCGACGTTTCGACCCCGCCTGGGTCTTAGTCAAGAGTCGCTTCAAGATAGGTGCCTGGGATATGGAAATTTAGTGGGTTAATAGCGTTTGGTAGAGAATACCTTGAGGATAAAGGTCCTGGGTTTAGCCAGCGCAGCAGCGCTGTAGCTGTTGATATGGTGTATCCTACCAGCCTACCTACCTGATACACCATATCACCAGCCACAGCGCTACTGCGCTGGCTAAACCCAGGACCTTTATCCTCAAGGTATTCTCTACCAAATGCTATTAACCCACTCAAATTTCCATATCCCAGGCACCCATCTTGAAGCGACTCTTGACTAAGACCCAGGCGGGGTCGAAACGTCGGAATGACTTCACAGTCGCCTCAATAAATTTGGAAATTTTTTTGCATCACAATCTATGAGTGCAGTGAATTTATTTATTATCTTGGATTGGACCCATTTTTCACTTGCACCACCATCCACTAGTCAGAGTGCAGACCAATTTTTTTGATCTATACTACAGCTTTCTGCAGTGGTCAGCTGAAGTTTATGAAGAATAAAGGGTTTATCATAGAAGGTCCCTAGTGCTTGACTCTCACCAACCTCTCAACCGGCAGGAGAATTTTTTGACCCCTACCAGCCTCTTAACTAGCAGGAGAGTATTTTGACCCCCACAAGCCTCTCAACCGGAGGGAGAGTTTTTTGACCCCTACCAGCCTCTCAACCGGCAGGAGAGTTTTTTTGACCCCACCAGCCTCTCATCTGGCAGGAGAGTTTTTTTGACTCCACCAGCCTCTCAACCGGCAGGAGAGGTTTTTTTTACTCCCACCAGCCTCTCAACCGGCAGGAGAATTTTTTGACTCCCATCAGCCTCTCAACCGGCAGGAGAGTTTTTTTGACCCTCACCAGGCTCTCAACCGGTAGGAGAGTTTTTTTGCCCCCAACCAGCCTCTCAACTGGCAGAAGAGGTTTTTTTTTTTTACCACAAACAGCCTCTCAACCGGCAGGAGAGGTTTTTTTTTTTTTTTACAAACAGTAACAAGGGAACATCTCACTAGTGCTGTAATGGAGTTGAACATGTATAGCCGCATGTGTATTCGACACGTCGGGATTTGTGGCTTCCTACAATAAATTGATAAGGACAATGTTGTAAGCTCTGCAATTCACTTAGAATACAATACTGCGTCTAATTTACTGGTATCACAGGAATCGCTGTTTACAGCCGGCATCCTCCATAGTCTAGTAATCCAATCACCCCAGGTTCAGAAGCAGTCTGCTCTCTACGGAACCACAACTACCATGTTTTATAGCCTCGTGCTGTAGACATGAAATTCAATGGTTTGAGTAGGAAATTAATTTTTGTAAAGACTCCTCTAAACTCAAGGACTGCCGTCTATTTCTTATGTGTTTTGCCAGAATTTCGCATTGATTTAAGTCTCCGTACAGCTCCCTTTTTCTTAGCCTTTTTAGGAACCCCAGTGAATTTACAGTCTTGTGCTATTTTCATATTAGAACGACTGTTAAGCTCTTGGTTTATCTAATGATTTCCAACATCAAAGATCAAGTCGACTTCCTTGGAAGAACAAGCCGGGCATTTCAGCACAAACGTCTGGAGACTTGCAGTGTCCTGTAAATCCCGAGTCATTGTTCTCCAGTTTGTCAGGGCGGCAGAATAGTCCTTGGTCCTAATGGAAAGGATTCATGAGCTGCAAAGTGTAACATGAAGTATAAGGAACTGTCCCCGAGGTCCAGTGCCCAGTGCTGGATTCAGTTCACATGAATATCATACAACATAGCCTCTGCAGCTACGTCAGTGCGCTCCATAAAATATTCATGTGCTGTGAATTATTATGCTGTTTCTTATGCTAATCCACATAAAGAATGAACACACACCATAGTCTCCATGGGCAACTTGTAACATAATGCTGCTAATACTGACACCTCAGAGGTTTCTTCTTCCTTCAGTCTCTTCCAGACCATCCAGGAGTATCATGGCCAACCTTGGCAAATGCAGCACATATTCAGAGTTAAGCGATGGCATGTGTAACCGAGTGAAATCGAGTGGCCTCATGGCAAAGGTACGAAATTAGTCCCTTTCATTGGCTCCATGTGGCCATTAAACAAGTGGTGACGTTGCAAGAGCCCAATGGGAAAGACAGAAGGTCATCCTACACTGTCTACAGTTCACCAACTGTTCACCAACCGTGATCAGAGCTATTTACACAGTGGCTGGTGTCTGCTGTGTAAAACAGATGGCAACCTCCGAGTATGATCCAAAAATATTTTCCTCTACTTATGCCATACATACACAACAGGTTTCAGGAAAAATTCCCATTAAGCACCACCACTCCCTCTCCCAGCTCATGGTCTTAACGGTACACCATTGTGTGTAACCCACAACATTGCTAATAATTACAAACTAGTCATGAGCGAATAGTAACTATTTGTGTTCAGATTGTTCGAAACTAATCCCAAAGTGCTATTTGTCATGAATAACAAACCTAATGCAAGTCAATGGAGAACCCTAGCATTTTTCTTGAAAGTTTCTTGTAATAGGTTCACTATTACAAACTATTTGGCCAACAATCAACCCCAAAGTATTTTTCTGTTGGAGACACGCGGTACTAGGCTGTCTTCACACTTGCAGAAAACGTTCTGCTGAATTTTTCTACTGTTGTCTCAGAATTTTCTCTTCATGGTGACATTTTCTGTGAAATGCTGCTCAAGTATAAATGCACTGCATATTTCAATATTCACCACATGCTCTGATGATTTTTTTTCCTCTACATGGGAATAGGGCTTTATATATCCTATCAACCTGTATTGGTAAGTAAATTGTTATGGTATTTCGATGCAGAATCCACTGCCCAAGAAATAGCAAATCCTGAATGTGTGAACCTAGGTTAGCCTTGGAGTATGTTCCCCTCTGTGTCTTTTTTTTCGCCATTTCTTGAGCGGGTCTGCCCAAAAAAATGATGGAAAAAGCCAAAACAAATTTATCAAGAGAATGGTCATATGTTCAAGCTTTTGGATGTATTTTATACACTTCAGGCTTTCAAAGATGCCAAGCTTTTAAAAGAGGTGACCGGTCCATTCTTCAGGCACTTTCCAGTAGGAAGATGCTTTAATACTTTACAATAAAAGTCAATTGTAATGCTAAACAGACAATGGAAGTCACACTGGTAGTTTTTTCAATGTTTTGTCAACATTTTTGCAGCAAAAACCTTAACGTTCTTTTCATTGTTTGATGGTTTTAAAAAAAAACCTTTGAAAAATGCCAACAAAAGGCACAAAAAGTGCTCAAAAATTGCTGGCTGAAAAAAAAGCATTCAGGAAGCAAACAAAAAGCACAAAAAATACTCCAGAGAAAAAGAGCAATTGATGAAGCGTTTTCTGCTTGAAAAATAAATGGTTTTGACTGCGGCAAAAGACACAGTGTGGCCGTACCCTCAGGGTACATTTCAATATAATGTATAAATCGTCACTACAGAAATATTCCGCTACATCTGAGTCTGCAATAAAATCCACATTTATTATATGCAAATGTGCTGCCCCTGCATCGGTCGAACCGCTCGAATCCGGGGTTGCTGCTGTGGCTATAGGGTCTCCTAAAGGGGACTATTTACAGGGGATAAGAGTTCGTGACACCACCCGTGGTTCGCGGTAAGGGGAGTACCACCGCTGTCGATGGGAGCACCCGGGGAAGATGGCGTGGGGCAGCCAGATGACGTTCCCTCCACGGGTAGGGGAAGGCCCTGGGACTCTGGATGGTGAGATGCTGGTGTAGGGGAGCGCAGAGCTGGTTGGAAGCACAGGAGGACCATGTACTCACTCAGTCAGTGTTGGTGATGATGTGACCGCAAAACAGACTCAGACAACAAGGTAAACCAAGTCTCTGGATGCCGCTGCCCTCTTGGGGGAGCTTGTCCAGGTATCCATCCCCTCTGGTACTGCCAGGTGATCCGGAACCTGCCTCCATGCACAAATTAGAAGTGTTCTGGTGGCCCGTTGGCTTAAAGCTCCACTTCCTACTTGTTGGTAGTGGAACTGCGCTCTCTAGGGATCACGCTTGGGTTGGAAACCCCTATCTCCCTTGTTGCGCTAGTGCCCCTGATCTCTGAGTTGCTTAGGGACAGTCCATAAAGTCACTATCCTCCACAGGTTAATTGCCGGGTTGCCTGAAGCTACTCCCCGACCTAGGGTCCTGTACTCCGCCGTGCTTTCGGTCCCGGACCGTTTGTTAGACTCGAGCTGCTGACCATCCTCCAAGACCAGGTCTAGGCACCCAGCCTCAATACCCTGCGACCGGGTCTCCAACTCCTCCGGGCCCAGACCACAGTCTGCGACCCAACCTGTGATACCCAGGGAGCTACACACTCCCTCAGCTCTTCACTACTCGAGAGCTACCACTACACTGTTCTACTTCCCTCCCACCAGTCTGCCTGTCCCCTAGGTGGGTAGCCCTATTCCAGCTAGGCAGCCCAGTGGTGTGCCTGACAGGGTGTGGTGTGAGGTATGGTTGGGATTTGGATGCTTATGGAGGCAGTACCATAGGTTGGGAATCCAGAACCATGGGGGTTTGAGCCCTGCACTAAAGAGCAGAAAGTGCAGTACCCTGTGACACCCTGACTAGTCCAGGGGCGTCTCACAAAAATTACACAAATTTTAAAGATTTCCTGCAGATTTCACTCTCTGCATTGCAAAAGATGAAAATGTTACAGATTTAAAATCCACATTACAAGTCAATTTCTGCTGCAGAATTTCTCTGCAACAGGAAGAAGAGATTTTGTAACATCTCATCTACTTTGTTACTATCATAATGGTGTCACGCACGTGACTAGCAGGTTTGACCGGGTACCAGGTAAATCCTCAGAAGATTTAACAACACATGGGGAACACTGGGGTCACGATACAACGGACATTCCTGCCGCTAGGGAGAAAGATAAGGGGACACCTCCTGAACTCACTTCAAGCTGTTTCCTGAGCTCTCTAGTGTCCCTATACAGGTTCTTGCAACTTTTCGCCGAGTTGGATACCTTAGGCTCTCAGCTAGCCCCACACTCACCCTGGCTAGTGAGCAGGCTGACGAAATCACTAGACACGCCATTACAATACAGAAACACAGGGGTAGGAATATAAACAGGGGAAATAGACATGCAAAGAAAACACTTCAGTGCAGCAAATACCACTGCTGTACACAAGACAATCTTCTTCCAGAGCAGGCTTTTTCCAAAGTGGACCACATAGAAATTAATAATTCAGTTTCTATCACAGGCATCATGTGATCAGATCACATGACTTTGGTAGGGAAGAGGAGTGATGCCAAAGTGTCACACCTGAGATTGGAATCTACAGCTAGCAGCCAGGCAGGAAAGGGTGCTTAACCTTTACAGCACCACAAGCAAGTAGATGTGATAAAATAACAGTGGTGAACCTGCCAGCGGCAAGGCACTGTGACCTTCTGACATCAGATTCATTTGTTGTCTCCCCTGAGTGAGATACACTTGTGACAAAGGATGCGTGCCCACAATCAGTAACAGCAGCGTTTTGGATGCAGCGTATTTCTGCTGCATACAAACTGCTGTGTTGTACAGTAGAAGCACAGTGGATTGGATATATATAAATCCCATGCCCACTGTGCTTCTTTTCTTTGCAACGTAAACTGACCTGAGGTGCGGCTTTTTAATTTGTGCTGCAAAGATACCAGTGTTCTCCGCAGGGAGAACTAAAAGTCCGCAGCAGCCTTAACCCTGATTGTGGGCACGGGCTGCTGTGTCCAGGACAAACCTGATCATGTAAATTAACCCTATCACGCTGCACATTTTCTGCTCTCAAATATGGATACAAATGTGTAGTGCATCCATAATATGTGAGTATAGCCTTAATCAGCTATAATCAGCATCCAAGCAGTCCATGTCCTACTCTTCAATGATGTTCAAAAAATGTTACGGCCTAGTAGAGCACCTTCATGGGATCATGCCGCTGTGGAAGAAGGGAGTCTGCTGTCAGATAGCTCTGCTTTATAGCCAAGAGGCTGAATTTCTTCTGTAACTGGGGCTAATAACCAGTCCCAGTTACAGTGGAACTCAGGTGGAAAAAAGTATTTAAATGTTGAAATGCCTCCAAAGGCCTCTGGTGACTTTATGAGGGGCACAATATGTGACATAAATCAAAAATACGTAAATAAGATGCAGGAAAAAATATACAGAGGTAACAGAAGAAGCCAATTCTAATTTTGCTCTTACTAGCCCCCCCATCTGAAATAAATGTGTCTGACACATAAAAATATTTTTTACAGAAAGGCAATCAAAAGTTAAAATGTATTTTTGTGGTTCTAAAAAAAAAATGAAATGTGAAAAACACATACCGTACATTTTTCCCTTATTTTTCCACTAATATCACCTTAAAATAAGAAAAAAAAGAATATATAATAAGAATGACAACTTATGCATCACGAAAAAAAGATGCAAAAATTAGTTAAAAATAAAAAAAATACATTTTTTTACAGCTCTATAAACCACATATGTGAAAAATAGTGAATGTGGGATTGGTCACTAATTGGGGCAAATGGCCTGGTCTTGACTGGTTAAGGAGACTCATTGTAGTATACAGTATCTGAGAGCGGTGTACAGTATTCAATAGGTGACCATGGGAACCCAGAAACATTGATGGAGCTGCTGTGTATAGCAGTATATCACTTTATTATTAGCAGCAATCTGGAGATGTCATCTTTGGATGTTTGGGTGCCTGATAAGTAAATGGCCACTTATGTCACGTAATCAGGAACAGAAGCTGATGAAGTTGATTGTTTGCAGTGATTTCGGCTCTAGAACCTCATATCTCGCTGCTGCCCGCTGCTGCTATTTATCTATCACCTGTCATTCAGTCCTGACATTTCGGAGTCCTCACATCACCAGTTTACCTCCTGCAGTTTGCATTATCATTGTACAATAAAGGGAAATGGTTTGAGGGGTGAGCAGCTTTGTACAGTGACAGTAATTCAGGTGCTCATTGCATGATCCATGCCACAGTCATCTGTGTATCAGACATCCAAATAGCTGCAGAAATACAATCTCCAGATGCACCGTTCTTTCATACAACCATATATATAAAATTTGTATCAGATACCCGCAATAAATTAAAACCCATACCATACACCTTGTTATATATTGGCCCCAATCTCTGATATTGCACTATAGCTATATTGTCTCTCACGCTAAGCGTATGTGCAGACATAGCAGATTTGTGTGTGTGTTTTGGCAGGAAAAACGCAGAAGAAAAAAACGCTAATTTTTTATCGCGTTTTTGTGGGGGGCTTTTTCATGCCTTTTGTTCATCATGGTGAATGCGGGGGTTCCTGCGCTGTACCCCCGCAATTGCCGTTAGGTCTCCGGCTGGTGTTACGGCTTTCACTGCCCGCGCAGCTCTCGCAGTTTAACCACCTGAATACTGCAATCGATGCAGGAAGAGGAATCGCTTACCTCTCCCTGGCGACTGGGTCCCTGTAATGCAATCACAGGGACCCAATCAATGTTAAGGCAAGTCCGGGTCATCACCATGATGACTCCGGGTTACTGTGCTACAGAGAGCCTCACAGACCATGCCGGATGCATGGCGTGTGAGGCGAAGTGTCATTGCTGCGAGTGCAGCACTGACAGAGATAATCCACTGCAGTGATCGAGCTCAAGCACTGGTGTGAATTAATGTTCAGACGCAGGAAAAAAACGCAAACAGAATTGACATGCTTCTTCTTTTTTTCTGCAACAAAACCTGTAAGGAAAAAAGAAGCAACATGTGCACAGAATGTTAGGATTCTCATACTTTGCTGGCATGCGTTTCTCCTTGCAGTATTGATTAAAAACTGCAAGAAAAAAATGCATGAAAAAATGTGATAAAAATGTAGTGTGGGCACACAGCCTAATGCCAACTAAAAATCAATATCGACCCTTTAACAAGACTTGCTACATGACTTAGGATAAAAAGCCAAACTAGACGCAGTATTTGCAGACACCTGTTTTGGAGTGTTTACGCCTCATCAGTGCAAAGCAAAAGGTCTGATTTGGCTAGGTGGGAGACCACTGATGGCGATTTATAGCTATGTGTCATCCATACAGACCACATATATAGTCCTAAAAATAGTTTTGCATTGTAAATAATTTTATTGTCATTAAAAAAGACCAAATATGCAAAGTGCTTAAGTGTTTTCATAGATTCTATAATAATCAGCAGATTTTAATTGGTACATTAGCACACAAAGCGTGGGGAATATATACATTTATATGCACCACGTAGCCAAGGGTTTGCCCATCAGTGATGCTTTCTCAGTAGCTGATGAACATACTCTGCATTGCGCATAATATACAGTGCATAAAACATGTCATGTGGCATAATGGGCTACCTGGGGTTCTGCTTTACTAGTTGCCCGGTCATAAGGAAGGCAATAGGAAATGTTGAAGGGGTTTGAAGATATGTCACCACTCCATACTGTTTTAGCAAGTGCTTGTAATCACAATGAAATAACAATTCTGGAGCATCGGTGGCTCAGTGGTTAGCACTGCAGCCTTGCAGCGCTGGGGTCCTGGGTTCAAATCCCACCAAGGACACCATCTGCAAGGAGTTTGTATGTTCTCCCCGTGTTTGCGTGGGTTTCCTCCGGGTACTCCGGTTTCCTCCCACACTCCAAAGACATACAGATAGGGACTCTAGATTGTGAGCCCCAATGGGGACAGTGTTTCAAATGTATGTAAAGCGCTGTGGAATTAATAGCGCTATATAAATGAATAAAATTATTATTATTATTATTATCTTCTCTTATAACTCTACACTGTGCCGTTCCTCCTGAATAGTTCTGAATAATCTGACATCGGGGGTGTTAGCATGCTCCTTTTCAAAAGGGATGTGTCCCTACACTGTCTGATACTGTGAGCACTGATTGGAGGGTGTCAGTGTGTGGACACAACCCCAAATTTGGTGATGTAGGGTGTCGTGGAGTTGTAGTCCTGTGTGAGGGATTGACCCTAAATGCCCTGGCACACTACATACTAGATATGGTCCTGGCTAGGTGTGTAGACTTGTGTTGTGTGGACTATACGTCTGTGTAGGCCGCATGTTGGCATCAGCTGGCTAGGACCAAATGACAACTCATTTTCACAAGGAGACCATCAGTTCAGATTCTACAACAACTCTTTACTTGACAGTTCATCTTCATCAACTGTATACATGAGATAGCATACACACATCTTCCAGCACATTACAATAATGCAAAGAATGTTCAATTCTCGTTGGATTGACTCTGTTATTACTGGTCCGGTGAGTCCCAACACAACCCAGCCTAATGCTACAGTCCAATTCGTGATAATCACTTTCCCTTTTCCATGGCTCTCTGTTTCTTCTCCTCATAGAGGAGAGGGTAAGGGCTTGTTTGCCACTACAGCGAGAGTAAAACCTTGTGTGACGCCCTGGGCAAGCCAGGGGTCACAGGTAATGACATCATCACACCCTACACCCCGGTTAGGTACACCTAAGCTAGACCTGAAATCCTTGTTGCCTTCCCCAGGGGCTCATGTCCACACCAGGGGGTGAAGCCAGGCGGTTGGTCTCCACCCACCGAGGAGTTCACAGTCCTGGAGGAGGGAAAACACAGGCAGTTAGAGGGAGTTTAGCTCAGGCAGAGCTTGAGTGCAGAGGAGTTAGTTGAAGTTAAGTTTTGGAGGAGGAAGTGGAAGGAGGAAAGGAGTAGAGAGGAGAAAAGTGACAATTTGAAAACCTGAAGGTGGTCCGGGTGTGTGCCCCGGACCGAGACAGCAAGGTTGTCAGACGGCGGTGACCGTCTGCAGTGGAGGCTGATCGGAGTTACCGTAAGGACCGCGGACGGGTGGTGGCCCGGCGGTACCGGACCGGTACACAAGGAGAAGCCAGCACCATTGGCAGGGGCCTTTCGGATCCCGGCAAGGCTAGGAGTCGCCGTGAATTTGCCAAATCCGTCAGTGAAGGGGACCTCCGGGTCTCCAAACAACTAAGTCCCGATTGAAGGCAACAGTCCAACCGTGAAGGAGAGACACCGCCACCGCCAAGGCACCAGTTTCTCAGGGCCAGCGCCTGCGGGCAAAGAGGGGCTCATCCGGCCCATATCCAAGTCGGGGAGCGGGTTACCGGTGGGAATCCATCGCTACCAACATTACACAAGGTGCAGGGAAAAGAGACAGTCACCGTTAACTACCGGGGAAAAGCAACAGCAGCCGTCCGTGGGAACCGTCTTTCCAGCCGTGTGTTTTACCGAGAACTGTGTCAACGTCTCAGGCTGAGTGAGTACCACCGTGCTGTACGGCACAGCGCTGCCCCCGCGACCCTGCACCTCACCAGGCCCCGCACCCGGCCTGCCATCCATCCCTACCCCATCACTGGGCCCCAGGACAATCAATCCCCTACCCACGGAGGGGAGAAATAACAACAAAGCTGCTCCCTGTCACCGCTCCCGGGATCCCCATAGAGAACAGCGGTGGTGTTACCAAAAATCACCACAACCGTGGGTGGCGTCACGGACAATAAATCCCCAAAACCAATCCCCTTTTCACTCACGGGCGAGGAGCGCCGCTCGAGTCCCCGGGATCCGGCACATCGCTCGAGCCACCGAGCAGCAGAGGCCGCAGCAGCGGCGGCAGCCGGACTCGAGCAGAGGGAGAGCGCAGCGTCCCCTCCTCCGCCCGTGACACTTGCCCATCCAGAGGTTTTAGGATTCACATCTCTTCTCCTCAAAGATGAGGGGGGTAAGGGATAGCCAGTACTACCAAAATAGAGCCTGGCCCTGGCGCTCCCAAATGTTTGGAGAGTCATCGCCTGGGGAAAGCCAACTTTACTCATGTCTTAGTCTGTTCTGATCCATTACCTTTTGGACTTGGGACCTTATTGCTAAAGTCCCGTCCTCTAGACCAGTTTGCCTGGACATTCTTTTGAAGATCAGTCTCACCACTTAAGGATCATGCTATCTTAACTCCGGTGTCCTCTTTGCTTCCTCTGCCACAAGCGAACCACTGCATGCAGCCTTGACGACCTGCAGACTGTACGTCTTTATCTCTCACACATTCACTAAAGCTGGTGTCACACACAGCGACAACGACAACGACGTCGCTGCTACGTCACCATTTTCTGTGACGTTGCAGCGACGTCCCGTCGCTGTCGCTGTGTGTGACATCCAGCAACGACCTGGCCCCTGCTGTGAGGTCGCCGGTCGTTGCTGAATGTCCAGCTTCATTTTTTGGTCGTCACTCTCCCGCTGTGACACACACATTGCTGTGTGTGACAGCGAGAGAGCGACGAAATGAAGCGAGCAGGAGCCGGCGTCTGGCAGCCTGCCGTAAGCTGTGACCAGCGTAAACATCGGGTAACCAAGGGAAGACCTTTCCCTGGTTACCCGATATTTACCTTCGTTACCAGCCTCCGCCCTTGCTGCCAGCGCCGGCTCCTGCTCTGTGCACATGTGGCTGCAGTATGCATCGGGTAATTAACCCGATGTATACTGTAGCAAGGAGAGCAAGGAGCCAGCGCTAAGCAGTGTGCGCGGCTCCCTGCTCTCTGCACTGTGACATGTAGCTGCAGTACACATCGGGTTAATTAACCCGATGTGTACTGTACCTAGGAGAGCAAGGAGCCAGCGCTAAGCGCGGCTCCCTGCTCTCTGCACATGTAGCACAGCGACGTTATGATAGCTGCTGCGTCGCTGTGTTTGACAGCTAAGCAGCGATCATAACAGCGACTTACAAGGTCGCTGTTGTTACGTCACAGAAAATGGTGACATAACAGCGACGTCGTTGTCGCTGTCGCTTAGTGTGAACCCAGCTTAACTCTTCCAGAAGGAACTGTCCCTCACCCTATAGGCTAACTACTTCCATTGTGGGCTAGTCCAAACACTTAACTATTACTTACCCTAGTCTGGTAATTACATATACAAGTGCTATGCAATATACACATTACCCTATTACATATACTCTTACTATACATTACACAGGAACACATTAGACTACATCCTATTACCATCATAGTCCACATGTCAAATTATTTACAAATGACGCATAAACACACAATTCACATTATACTACGCGACAATACCACAATGTGATTGGTATTTTCAAGGGAAGGAACGTGACAACACCCAATCCACCTCCTTACCGTGACCCCTGGTTGTCCCTTTATTCAAAAATTTTAGGCAACGGAACAGAACAGATAATGTGAATGAGGCGTAAAAATGTAATGTTCATGAGGGATACAATTATTTACCAAATCAGTCATGTCAGCAGAGCCGCCGATCAACAGGGATCTGGGCATAATCCCAATAATCCTTTAGGTGTTGGACTTGGCTAGAATAAGTGTAATATTCTCAGAACATTGTGATATATTTGACGTTCTTGTCACCCGTGGAACTATTGTAACCCTGTAAATATAAATTGGCTTCAGTTTCTCAAATGTCCGCATTATAGTCCCAGCAGGCAACATATAACAAAAAATTAGGAATAATTACTGGTTTCAGGCCCTGCTCATAGGATCTCCGGTCATTAATGACTCTGGCTATGCGGAGAATAAGGCCCTTTGTTTGTGTTTGGTGGAAATCACTTTACACTGATAATAGGCTGCTGGAGAGCGGTGCAGCCTTTGATACACACTCACAATCGCCTTGTTAATGGAAGTCATAGATTACAGGCTTCGGCACTGAGAAGTAGCATTTTTTTTAGACAAGGCTTAAGTATTTATACATTGCTGTAGCCAAATGTGACTTTACAGACATTGATAAGAAATTGTGTCTAGCTGAAGAGCAGCTTGGACTTGGAAGTGCTTTACATAAAATATTACTGAGCTCCATAAACAGCAGTTGCCTAATATATCATAAACTGTGATGTAATATTCCCTGCCGCAGCCCCAGACATCGTAATGTGAGCCGTGGTTTTACAGCAGTCTGCTGTCTGCACATAGTATACTGACTGATTGGGAAAAAGTGATGATTCTTCACTCTTAAAGTGTTTGCCCAATGAGAGTCACTGCTTACTCTTACGACCTGTTAATCAGACAGGTTCTAAAATTAAATGTGGTCGAACACTTCCAAAGGTTGTACAGGATTCGAAAGACATAGCGGCTTTCTTCCCCAAAAAGTCTCACAATTGTCAGTGGGTTGTGTCTGGAATTGCCCATCTGCTTCAGACTCCAGCATAAACATCCATGCTCAGCTTGGCTTTTGAGGCTGTCTCAGGCCTCAATCTTTGTTTTACACACATATGCATTCCAAAACAGGTAAAGGGAGAAGAAAGCCACTGCATCCGCACCCACACACTATTGGTTCCTATACAGACTAGTATCCTTAGCTGTGCAACACCCTAATGGTTCCTGCACAGACTATTATATACCTATCTGCACAACAAAAATACCATAACTTGGAGTAGTTTGCCAGAAATGCTGTTGAGTTGTTTCTCGAACTGCCTAAGGAACTAGAGGGGAGGTTGCTACGCACTACAAAGCAAGACAGGGAAAGCGTGCAAAGATAGACCCAAAGTGAGGAAACATAAAACACGAGCACAAGTGGACAAAAGAAAAATAATAAATGCAAGCAAGGGAAACCTCCTACAACCAAACAGAAGGAAGGCGTAGGAAAGGAAAATGAGCAATACACAAAGCAAATACAACATTGGTCTCTCTGCACAACAGGCAAAATCCTTTAGCTGCGGGTCTGGAACTCTTTAGCAGAAATCCTCATAGAAATATAGCCAGTAGAGGAGGCTGGAATCAGGAGAATATAAATAATCACGTCAGGAATGAGATAGGACAGAGAAAATAAGCCAGTGAACGCCTGATAACTGCAACCAAAGGAAGGGAAGCAAAGGTAAAATGATCTTCAGCACTTGGACAGAGACCAACGAGGATGTGGCTCAACAGGGAAGGAAACCGATGATGGAGAAAGAGGCCACCATATCGAGTCCTGACTGAGATCGAGGCATGACATTCAACAACGTATCTCCTCCAGGAACAAAGAATTCGGCACAATGAAATATAAAATGCATAATTCTTGTTTGAACTGACATCTGAAGTTATGTGGCATTCTAAACACCACCTATATATTTGATGTAGACAGGTTGTCACGCCTGTGACACGCACTGTTGGTATGCACTGTCATAGTGACTGCGGGTACTGTCTGGTGCCTGGCCACTTTGCTGAGCTTTCTCATACAACTCTTCCAGCTTTGCTTCATCCACCTGTATTCCCTATATTCTGCAGTGTTTTTTCCTCTGCCAGCACTCAGTATATCAGACAGTCTGCCCCTCCATACAGGAGCCTGATCTTTAGTTCTTGCTATGTTTCCTTCAGAGCTCTATCTCTTCGGTCTGTACATTTAGCTTTGTCTCTTCTGTTTATGCCCTAGCTCGCCTCCTGTTTGTCCTGATCTCTTCTCTCCTATCTTTGCCTAAGTTTCTTGTACCTGTGCTGTTTACCTCATAACTGTCCTGCCCATTGTGACCAGGTCTCTGGGTTTAACCTTGTACGAGGGGCTGCTGATAAGTCTTTGGGTTTGTGATCTTTTTTTGTTTCTATGGTAACGAATGTTACATCACATGAAAGCCTTATGTGTATATGTTTTCAAAATTTTCTGTTTGTTGCTTATGGCAACAGTGTTCTATGCACGCGGGAAAACAAAATGGCGGCGTCTAATGCGATATTCACAGCAACTGAGAGCAGAGGAGTGATAAAATTCTTGTTTCTACAAGGAAAGTCTGTGAGGGATATTCATGGTGATATGTCGCAGACATTGGGTGATCAATGTTCTTCATATTCCACAGTTAAAGGGGTTATCTGGATTATTTTGCCTTTTTTTGTCATTTCACTATTGAGCTACATAGGGGCAAGTAAGTAGAGAGCAACTACCTACCTACCCTGCTGTCAGCCCCTCTTCCCCGGCTAAGAGCGGTCATGTGACTGTTCCTGCCATGATTTTGCTGCTTCCTGTGACGTCACATCGACAGGGTCAGGCGCTTGTTGACAGGCAACACAGCAGACTTCATGTTGCTGCCCTGCTGGGCGGGTACAGTGTGTGGAGTCCCCGCTAGTCTTCCCCGGAAACTCCCACGTAGTGTTGTGATCTCAAAGACTCTGCTTGTAGGCATGCGGTTCCTTATGCTGCTTGCGGCCCGCAGGCCCGCAAACTCCTTGCTGATCACTCCCTATGCTGGGCCGCTCAGTCAGCGCTTTATATAAGAGGACAGATTTCCGGGCGCTGCACAGGGACGAGTTCTGATACAGCTACTGCAATGATCAGCCGCTGGCCAATCAGAGGTCAGCAGCTGATCACTGGAAAAGCTGTATACAGAGCTTGTCTCTGTACAACGCCGGGGAATCTGTCCTCATATATAAATCGTTGTCAGCAGCGACCACTGCACCGACAGCATTGAAGAAGCCAAAAACTGGCCAGCGAGGGAACGAGGACAGGTGAGAAGAATTTGTCTGTGTTTTTTTTTGCATGTGTGAAGAATGGCACAATAGGGGACACTACTACAGGATTGAGCATTACTATAAGACGAGGACCAGGAAAGGGGTGATTACTACAAGAAGAGGACCAGGAAAGGGGACATTGCTATAAGAAAAGGACCAGGAAAGGGAACATTACTATAAGAAAAGGACCAGATAAGGGGACATTACTATAGGTTGAGCAGACGGATGGGGCACAATACTACAGAATGGGCAGAAGGATGGGGCACATACTATAGGATGGGCACATTACTACATTATATGTGCGGTGGATGTGATGTGAGGGGATTGCGCTGTCACAGATGAGAGGTAGTATCACTGCTCTGTATTTCCAATGCTGGAGCGATCAGTGCTGAGCAGAATACTGACAGCCAATGAGTGTGCAGAGGGCGGAGCTGGACACTGATTTTGGGCGGTGCCAGCTCTGACTGTGATGTTTGGCAACCAAGTTTGGTTGAGCTGCAGGTAAATAAAATGTCTACAGAGAATAAAGTGATAATTCAGGAGGAACAAAAGTTAAAAACAAAAAAAAAAATAATGTAGGAATGTTTTAGATAACAATACAGCATAGATTAGCCTAAAAAAATTGAAGTTTATGTCAGACAACTTCTTTAAGAAGTGGGTTGCCAAATTTAAAACGAGCAACTTCAGCACCAATGATGAGGAACGTCCTGGACGATTGAGAGTGGTTGTTGTTCCTGAGATTATCAATGCTGTGCACAATATCAGCTAAAGCAAAAGCAGACATCATGGGGATTTCTCGTGAACGTGTTTGTGTCATCATCCATGAACATTTGGACATGAGGAAGCAATCTGCAAAGTTTGACAACAGATCAGAGAAGCATGCGAGTGAAAACTTCCCAGTCCATTTGTCAGCGATTCTGGACTGATAAGAACTTCCTGGATTGACTGGTCACTATGGATGAGACCTGGATTTATTTGTATGACCCTGAAAACAAGGAGCAGTCAAAAGAGTGGAGGCACAGTGGTTCTCCTCATCCAAAGAAGTTCAGAGTGCAAAAATCAGCAACTAAGGTGATGGCGTCTGTGTTCTGGTATAAGGAAGGCATGCTGCTAGTGGACTACCTTCAAAAGGGTTCTACCATCAATGCAAGGTATTACATTGAACTTTTGGACCAATTTAAGGCAGCTCTGAAGGCCAAAAGGCGCGGAAAGCTGTCCAAAGGAATCTTGTTCCCGGAAGACAACTCCTCCGCTTACACTGCACAAGCAACCACGGCAATACTGGCAGAGCGGGGGTTCCAGCTGGTTGACCACCCACCTTATTTACCAGATCTACCTCTCTCTGACTATCATCTGTTTCCAAATATGAAGAAACACCTCAAGAGTACCAAATTTCACACCATTTCTGATGCCATGGCTGCTACGGATGCCTGGTTTTAGGCACAACCGAAATCATTCTTTTTGCTAGGCTTACAGACCTTGGAATACCGATGTAAGAACTGTGTTTACATCAGTGGAGAGTATGTGGAATAAATGTAAAGTTTCATCATCCTATCCCACTTCTGTTTGGGTAAAGCCAAAGACTTATCAGCAGCCCCTCATACGTCTCCTGCACCATGATCCTCTAGTCAGCTGTTGTATAGACTGCCCTAGAGTATCACTTGGTGACTACCTGCTACTCAAGCCTATCCTCATTATCAGAGGCCCTAGCAAAAGCCATTTAGCTTCTTAGTCATGCCCCTCCAGTGTAAGCCTGGGCCATCACGCAATGGGTCCACATCCTCTAGCCATCACATAGGTTTAGCTGATATTGACCTAATGTATCTACCGAATGTAACGTAATTACCTTTAGTTACATATGGCTCGACCTCATAGATTGACTCTATTGGTAGTAATCATTGTATGCTGTTTTTTTCCCTAAAGATGCATTGGGACACAGGAAATTGCCAAATGGAGGAGTTTTGCATATGTGCCACCCCAGCAGCAGATCGAACCTCTCGGATCCGGGGTAGTGTCCGTTCGGTAATTGGGAGTACCGCTGCTGCTGTTGGGAGTACCCGGGGTGATGGAGTAGGGGTAGGCCCTGGGACTCTGGATGGTGATATGGTGACACAGTGCAGGGGTCAGTCGGGTACTTACTCAGCAATGAAGCAGACGCTGACAACAGGGTAAGCCAAGTCTCTGAATGCCGCTGCCTCTCAAGGGGAGCTAGTCCGGGTCCCGTCCCCTGCAGTGCTGCGGGTGGTCTGTAACCTGCCTCCTGGCACTAGATTTTAGAGTGTCCGTTGTGGTCCGGTAGCTTGGAGCTAAGTGAAGGAGCCTGCTCTCAGGGCTCACGCTTGGGATTTCAGTGGCTTGCTTGCTAGGAAAGCCCTATCCCCCTCGTTGCGCTAGTGCCCCGATTCTGGAGCTAGTGGGAACAGTCCATAAAGGCCCCGTTCACCTCAGGTTAATTGCTGGGTTGCCTGAAGCTTCTCCCTAATCTAGGGTCCGTGTATCCCGTTGTGCCTTCGATCTCAGACCAGTGATAGGACCAGGCTGCTGACCGTCCTCTTTGACAGGTCCCAGGCACCTAGCCTCAATCCCCTGCGACCGGGGGTCCAACTCCTCTAGGTCCAGACCACCGTCTGCGACCTAGTTTTCCTCTCCCCTGGGAGCTCCAACTCCCAGCTTCCTCAGAGCTCCTCACAGCTCGAGGGCTACTCAACAACTGACTGACCTTGACACCTCCCAGCTCCCTGTCTGACCCCTAGGTGGGCGGCCCTATCCATGCTTAAGCAGCCCACTGGTGTGCCTGACAGGTGTGGTGCAAAGTATATCTAGGATTTGTGAATGCTGATGGAAGCAACACTGCAGGATAGAGACCCAGAACCATAGGGGTTGAATACTGCACTGAAGAGAAAGAGCATGCAGTTCTCTGTGACCACCTGAATAGTCCAGGAGCGTCACACATGCTTAGTAGGTTTCCTAATTGCGCATATTGGATGGCTTATTCTTGAAGTAAAAGGCAATAGGCATAGGATTAAGACCTGTCTGATTAATGATGTGGTTGAAAATCCTCAAAAACAATAATAATAATACTCATCATCATTAGAGGGTAAGGATCATCAGCATAGCAGCATAACAATACACGGAAATAACAGGCGGGATTAAGGTAAAGATTGAAAAATATCAGGACCTTAAAATCAAACTGCAAAGACTATGGTACCAGTAATCATCGACAAAGTTGATACTGTCACCCAAAATCTTGGGCAGCACTTACAACAACTCAATGTTGCCAAAATCACCATTGGTTACTGCAGAAAGCAACTCCGCTCAGATCAGCGCACATCCTAGGCACATACATTACAACACCATAAGTTAAAGAGAAAAACCTAATGTGTAATAAAGGTAAACACTGTAAAGTTGTGATAATCAGAATAATACAATACATCAGAGAATAGTATTTTACACAGTTCCCTTAGATTTTGTGTAAATTTAATCTAAACTGTAGGTAAATGTTGAAAGTAATTGCATATTTTATAACAATCCACTATTACGTTGGTGATGGATCACAATGTTTTTCTCAAATAATCATTCCTGATCAAAAAGCATGTGAAAGCTGAGGCCGACTCACTGTCTTCTGCTTTTTTGGACGTTAACTGAGACAGGAACAACTATGGCTCGCTGGAGCCAACGAGAAGTCATTTTTCAACAAGAAAGAACATAGCAATGCAATTATTAAATAAACCCGAGCACAAAAGTCTAAAGTTCCAGCCAGACAAAGAAGATATGTGACAGAATCATTCACTCACCACCGAGGGAAACCTATTCACCATAAAGAGGAAGTTTAGATATTATAGCTCATACTTCTAAACGTATAATTATTATAGATGGATAGATAGATAGATAGATGGATAGATAGATAGAGAGAGAGATAGATAGATAGATAGATAGACAGTCTACGAAAATAGTGTAACTCCATTCCTCCAGCGGTCACACACTTTTCTTACAGTGCATGTTCTCATTTTTTTTTTTCACATTTGTCCATCAGCAAACTGTGCACCTGATGAAGGTCATGGATTTGACCAAAACATTATGCATTAAATTGTGGATTGCACCTGTAAATAAAACACATTCATTTTTAACTTTCATCAAGTGTCAAGTTCTTATCAGTCTGTAAAAATAGGGCACTTTTTTGCCTTGTCCGTAAAAAAAATTGAAGCTAAAGAAACTTATACAAATTTTTTTTTCTGTAATCATCATAATTTGACAGTGCATGAAACTGATGTCATCATATAAGAATTATTGCCTGTAGACAAGCATCACTAATAGTCATAATGATTTATTATGATTTCCCTGTGTCAGTAAAAAATACTGTCTGTCCTTGATTATTTGATAACCTGTCCACAGAAAAATAAAAAAAGTCAAGTTGGCAGGCCTGATGTTGGCAGGTTCTCTTCTGCACCCGGACTGGCATCCTTGGCATCTCTTGTGTGTAATAGGTCGTGTGACGTTACATTTGCATGAGACCTAGTGAGTGACGTCATCACATCGCAGAGCTGAGTAAGAGCAAGAGGTGCCCAGGATGCCGGGCATAGCAGTGAAGGCTTTCCCAGTGCTTCGGTTACTACAGTAGACTGGATTGGATGCTGGTCGAGGGCAAATCAAATCTTTATTTCACTGACAGGGAAAGAGAGAGACTGAGAAATAGACAAGAAAAGAGACAGAGAGACAGGGAAAGAGACAGAGACAAGGAAAGAGACAGACAAGAAAAGAAACAGAGAGACAGGGAAAGAGACAGACAGGGAAAGAGACAGACAGGGAAAGAGACAGAGAGACAGACAGGGAAAGAGAGAGAGACAGAGAGACAGACAGACACAGACAGAGAGACAGACAGAGAGGGAGACAGAATGAGACTGGGAAAAAAACAGAGACAGTTCCTATCCCAGGCAACGCCGGGTGCTACAGCTAGTATACATACATACATATATTTATATATTCTGCACACTTTTTCCTTGAAGGAGTTGTCCACTACTAGGACAACCCTTTGTGATTCCACATGTTTCCCCCAAGTAAAATAATAAAGACTATACTTATCTCCCATACCAGCACCCTTCCAGCTGTGGTCCACGATTATGGTTATGGGGCTCACGTGGGCTTGTGACATCACAGGAGCCCCGCGACCAGTCAGCACCTGCTTCCTTCTTCCCGCCTTTGGACCGAACAATCAACAGGAAGTGAACGCAGCTGCTTTGTTCACTTCCTGTTGATTAACTTGTGTGGTCCGAAGGTGGGGAGAAGGAAGTAGGCTCTGATTGGATGCAGGGCTTGCCTGATATCACAACTCCATGTGAACCCCATCACCACAATCCTGGACCACAGCTAGAATGGCACCGGTACGGGAGTAGGGTATAGTCTTTATTATTTACTGTACATGTGGAATCAAAAGGTGTTGTCCTATTCCCAATAGCTCATATTTTTTTCTTCTAATTTATTTTTCCGTCATTTTACTATTTTGTTTTCTCCACTGTCTGACATTTCCTTTTTTTCTTGATCTTTTCTGTACAGGTAGAAAGCAAAAAAATAATAGTGCAATATTGTGCTGAAATTGTTCTGAAGCTTTCACTTGTATATTTATGTCTTTTTTTCGTATTATAGTTTATGCATCAGACGGGGGATTTATTAGCAGCAGAGGAAACAATTACTAGAAATGTGTAGATTAGCACAAATTGCCTTTTTGACTGTATCGTTGTGAAAGCCGGTATAATTGTAGTGTGGGTGGGGGTCCTTTTTGGATAAGTAAAGAAGCTTTTAAAATGAATTTATAATATAATCCCACTTAATAAACAGACAGGAACCGCTCAGCTTCTAGAAACCGAAATGTCTTCATCGCAGCTTCAGTAGGCCTGAAGGTCATATTTTTTCTCTAATTATTCCCAATGGACCTTTATTAAAGCAGAGATCATCTTCCTTCTCGCTCAGCCTTTAACAGGTAAAATTAGATATGGCAATGGTTAAAGAGTATAAAAATCAGGACACAGAATAAAGCTGTCCTACCCAAACCTGAAATTATAACTCCTTCTTTACATTTTTCAGGATGCATTTCAAGTATAGTCAGTTTCTATGGATAGAGACATTTGACAATAAATGTCAGCAACAGCCAGAAAATAATTTATTCAGGCTTTTTACATTATTCAGTCCCAGGAAAAGAACATTATAATGTTCCATAAAACATATAAACTGCAACAGATTGAAAGAACTGAGATTTATATAATGTGAACACAAAGTGCAAAGATCAAACTTCTCCTTAGCTTCGTGAGATCCAGAGATGCCTTCTTAAAGGGAAATTATATAAGCCATATTGCCTGCACAGCAATTTAGAGAAACCGTTCATTAGAGCCACAGGAACATAAGAAAGCTCAATCTGAAAATAAGCTAGCATATGGGAAACTGCAGGGGTATGCTGTGTGCAGAGGTCAATGTACAGGGGGCAGGAGCTGAGCCGCCGCCATCACCTATTGTCACTGCTGGATCCTAGGTTTACTCCTGCAGCTTTATATTACGGGTAGTGATTGAAACTAATCAAAGTTGCTGTGAATTTCCTCCAAAATTCATTGCAAATTTGGATTTACAAAGCTCCAAATCTCAAGCTTTCTCAAAGCAATTTTGCTTCTAACGAAACCAAATTTGTGAGGATTTGATTTGCAATAACCCAGAAAGGGGCAGCCAGCCGGCCGCCATTTTGCTGCATCCCGAGTGGTTAAAAGACACAATAAACCACCTCTCCCCATTAGAGTTGAGCGAATCTGAGGTTCAAGGTTCGGGTTTACAAACCGACTACCAAACAAACAAAGTTTGGATTGGAAATTTGAGTGAGTTACACGTGTAAACCACTCAAATGAGCAGCACTGTGCTTGGGTATGAGTGATGCTCAGTAGAGATGAGTGAATTTGAAGGTTGGATTTTCGAACCGAACACCAACTTAAAAAAATCAAGTTTCGGGTTCTGGGTTCGGATGTTTTACATGCAAACTTCACTCACACTGTGCTTGGGTATGCTTGGTACTCAGCCACCTACGAACCACTTGCAGTGTTTGAATGGTTCGCACTGGGGGTAGCATCAGCATGTTACCCCCAGTGCAACCCAAAAAATAGTGTGAAAAAGCCTGCCAACCCTCCCCTGGAAGTCATTTGCTTATGGATGACTGTTTGTGGGCAGAGACTCAAACTGCCAATCAGTTACTTGCTCTGGGTTTTGGGTCAAGCTCGAGCCAGTGAAGGCTCGGCTCCATTGCTGCCGGTGAATTGAACCTCCACGGAATCACTTATCCCTAATGCTCAGCCCTGTACGAGCCACGTGCAGTGTTTGAACAGCTTTCACTGGGGGTAAAATCGTGATCAGATGTAATGTGCACACACAAATAAAAAAAATTGAAAACCTACGCCCACCTACCCCGGAAGTGTTCTGCTTATGGCTTTCGGCATGTGGGCGAGACATGAACTGCCCAATTACTGACTTCCATTGAGGGTCAGATCATGTCAGGGTCACATACCAAAGCTTATCTAAGATCAGACTGTGCCCTGCGAAGCGAACTTCCAAAGGTTCACTCATCTCTACTCCCCATACCTGTAACACTACTGCCGTCTACTTCCAATCAGCTATGCTTCCATCTTCTTGTCCACCTGGTCTTCCGGCACTAACTAGGCCGCATGAGGCCCAAAAAAGGCAGAGGAGCCAATTGGAAGAAGAAAGAGGAGCAGTGGGACAGGTTTGAGTTGAGCTAAGTAGACATGAGTATAAGAGTTTAATAGTTTTAACCTCTTTATGGCAGATTCAAAGATATTCAATGCAAATCAAATTTTCCCCTCTGAATTGAGTGAGTCTTCTAAGATTGAATTTCGGTAGATTCCCTCAACTACAATCAAATGTGTTACATTTTATTGTAATTCTGCTGGATCTCTACAGAACAGAAACCAAGGGTTTATTATAAGCCTCAGTACCTCAAATAAAGTGATGCTTTCGAATTTTCCATATTTTATTTGACCTAAAACTATGTCAAGTCCAAAAAGTAGATAAAAGAGACAAATCAAACTAGTGAGTAAAAATATTAAACTTTGTCATTTTTTTATTGGAAAAAAAAGATCCAATATCATTTGTCTGTAAGAGGAAAAAAAATGTGAATCTTCAGGATTAGTAGATACTTTGAAGGTGAAATTAGAATCTGGTGTTTTCATTCAATGGGATGACAATCAGTTGTGGGTGGGTGACCTGTTTTAGTTAAAGATCAGGAAGTCTAGACATCACAATACATTTGTGGAAGTGTATCATTGCTTGAAAATATGAGATTTCTGAAGACCATAGAAGAAGAGTTGCTGATGCTCATCAGTCTGGAAAAGGTTACAAAACATCTCTAAGGAGTTTGGACTCCACGAATCCACTGGCTGGCAGACTGTGCACAAATAGTGGAAATTCAAACTATTATTACCCTCCCAAAAGTGGTAACCCCCCACCCCCCGAAAGAACAAGGTATATACTAATCTGTAAGGTCACTAAAAATCCAAAGGTAACCTCTGAGCAACTAAAGGCCTCTTTTACATTAGCTAATGTCAAGGTTAATGAGTTTCATCATCAGAAGGACATTTAGTATACAAGGCAGGAATGGAAGGAGAAAGCTACTGCTTACAAAATGAACATTGCTGCCTATCTGCAGTTTGATAAAGGTCATCTAGACCAGCCAAAAGGCTATTGGAACAATATTTTGTGGCCACGTGAACTAAAAGTAGAGCTTATTGCTTTAAATAAGAATCCTTATGTTTGGAGAAAGAAAAATACTGCATTGCAGCATATAAACTTCATACCATCTGTAAAACACTGTGATTGCAGTATCATAGTTTGGGCCTGTTTTGCTGAATTTGTTTCAAGATGGTTTGTCATCATTGAGAGAACAATGATTTCTGAATTATATCAGCTATCTAAAGTAAAATGTAAGGACTTCTGTGCATGAGCTGCCTCTCAAGAGAGTGTCTTGCAGCAGGACAATGAGCCACAACACACAAGTTGTTCTACAAAATAATGGTTAAAGACGAATACAGTCAAAGTTTTGGAATGGCCAAGTCAAAGTCTTGAGCATAGTATTGTGGAAGAATCCGATGTGAGCAGTTCATGGTAGAACACCTATCAATCTACCAGAGTTGAAGCTGTTTTGTAGCGAGGAGCCGGCTATATCTGCTCCAACTGATGTACAAAATTTATAAGCAATTGATGGAAAGTTTAGAAGCAGCTATTGCTGTATAAGATGGTCACATCAGATCCGAAATCAAATCTTCACTTAGTTTTGGCACTCACAAACATGATATTAGATCTAGTGAGATCTAGTGATAGGCAAACTTGAACTGTAAAGTTCAGGGTCCATACCAGTTACCTAGTAAACACGGAGTTCTCCAGGAATTGTGTGTAACATGCAACTGTTCAGATTTGGCCAATCGGATAATTAAAGAAAGAAAATAGGGAAGAAAGCAAGACTCATACTTATCAAGTCTCCCGTGCATCTGTAACATTACTTCCGGGTCCACTCATTAACCTCATACATATTCACTGCTTCCCCCGCCCACCCGCAGTCACAGCGTCTGTGATTGGTTGCAGTCAGACCGTGCCACCACCATGTGTGACAGTTTCTGTAATTGGTTGGAAAATCTGTATACCTATTGTCATGGATTCACCTCCCCATCCACATGGCTAGGGGACAGAGCCTTCTCCAGGGCCTCACTTCCGGAGCTTGGATGCTTTAAAAACTGACATATCCAGTGAACCAGCGCCGGCTATAAGCTTAGCGCTGCTTTGCCTGTGATTGCTGGTCCTGTAAGTGTTATCCTAATCCGTCTATGTCTGTGTTCCGTCCCCTAGTCATCCCCCAATTCCTCTGTCCCCTCTCCTACCTCCCCACTCGGTTGCTTCCTCTGGTACTGACCTCGGCCTGACTTCAACTCCGCTTCTGCTCTTTCCTCCGGTCCTCCTTCTGTCCATACTGCGCTTGACCCGTCCCGCCTGACCATTCCTCGCACGCCCCGCAGCTCTGCTCCCCAGCTGTGCTGTGGGGCAGTGTACGAGCACACATTGTGTATCTACTTCCTGGTTCTTGTTGCTCCGTGTAGTGTCTTCTGCTGCAGAGCTACGGCTTCCCCTGGTGGCAGCTTGACATCTATAGTGTAAAAATAAATAAATTGGAGTCGGGTTCCCCCATATTATGATACCAGACACAGATAAAGCAGATGGCTACAGGCTGCAGACCCCAGCGGTGTGCTTATCTTGGCTGTGTGTCAAAATAAGAGGGACCCTATGCGGCTTTTTAAAAAAATATTTGAATAAATAATTTAAAAAAACAGAGTGCGGTCCTCCACAATTTTGATACCCAGCCATGATAAAGCCGACAGCTGCTATTCTCAGGCTTAGAAGACCCATGGTTATTGGGCCCCCCAGCCTAAATATAGCAGCCTACAGCTGCCCAGAGTATAGCATCCATTAGATGCGACAGTCCCGGCACTTTACCCAGCACATCCTGATTGTCCTGATGCGGTAGCAAACGGGATAATATCAGGGGTTAATGACAACTCACAGCTGCTACTAAGCCCTATATTAGTAATAGAAGGCATCTATGAGACCTCCTATTAGGTGACCTCATTGAAGTCTAGCCCTAATGGAAAGACCATTTGAGATCAGGGACCATTGCCCATATCCCTAAAATAGCTGTTGACTGAACATTCATTCAGCTGAGAACTGTCCATCCCGACTCCTACAAATACATAAACCTTTGGCTCAGCCGGGTATTCATGTGTCTTCAGTGGGTAGACAAGAGTAAAGGCCCCTTTACACGCAGCGACATCGCTAGCGATGTCGCTCGTGAAAACACCCGCCCCCATTGTTTGTGCACCACGGGCAAATTGCTGCCCGTGGCACACAATATCGCTAATACCCGTAACACGTACTTACCTTCCAAGCGACATTGCTGTGGCCGGCGAACAGCCTCTTTTCTAAGGGGGCGGTTCGTGCGGCGTCACAGTGACGTCACACGGCAGGCGTCCAATAGAAGCAGAGGGGCGGAGAGCAGCCGCATGAAAGACACGTCCACCTCATTGCCGGAGGACGCAGGTACGGTGCTGTTTGTCACTCCTGGGGTGTCACACGTAGCGGTGTGCTGCCTCAGGAACAATGAACAACCTGCGTCCAAAAGCAGCAATGATATTTGGGATTTAAACAACATGTCAAAGATCAACGATTAGGTGAGTATTTTTGATCGTTAGCGATCACTCGTACGTGTCACACACAACAACGTCGCTAACAAGGCCAGATGTGCGTCACTAATGCCGTGACCCCAACGACATCTCGTTAGCGTTGTTGTTGTGTGTAAAGCCCCCTTAAGTCATTTCTCTCCTTGGAAAGCAAAAGGGTTGGGATTTTGGTTGTCTTCAACATAATTGAGGATAGGAGAGTTGTGAGGCATTCATTGATAGTCTGTCGTGCTGCCAAAATCGGCATATAGGGCCAACTTTCATATATACGGGGTGGGGGCTATTACACTCAGCATCGATGTAATTTGGATATGCTAAAAAATGCATTTGTCTATTTTTTTCTCATAATAACAAGAAACAGAGCAGATCAATAACGATAGGATCGTCTTCCTTGTCTTACTTTCACCTTGTCTACTCCTGTTATAGAAACAATTTTTGCTTGCCAGAAGGAAATGTTTAAAAAACAAGCTAAATATTACCTCTCTCGGGTATTACAGAATGACATATGCTAGCCATGGCTGTCTTCAGAAGTTTTACAAAATCTCGGCCTGCTGTGGCTTAGCTGCATTCATACAAATGTTTCTGCTAATTAACAAGTCATTTGTGAGATTTTGTGTGGGTGTCTGTGTTCTTTTCTCCAGATTGTTTCCTTGTATGCTGGAAATTGCAAAATCAAATCATTACAAAATAGCCCAACAAAAGAAAAACTATTTACCTGTTGGAGTTTTTCATGTTTTATTGTGTAACAACATTGAAGCACTGCCAATATTTTTAAATATAACAAAAATACTCTTTTGGACTTGTGCATATGGGGTGTACCCCATATTTTTACTACATTTCATTGGATTTTAGGGTTCAAACTGTTGGCGCTCAGGTAGCGGATGGCACATGTGTAAGGAAAAACCCTTCAATGTAGTATACCAGAAATCTTAGTACAACTCGTCCTTCTCTGATTTACATTTCCATTGCATTTGCACCATTTTTTTAAACATTTTTTTGTGTTTTTCACTTATTTTTTATTTGCGTCATTTGTTCATTTTTTCAAGTCTATTTTATGTGTCCACCTATTCTTTATGTTTGCCATATTTTGGCTGATTGATCAATTGGGACTTCTTTTAAAATAGAAAAGGGTGAAAAATTTGGTTCAAATATTCCTCAGTGGACCCTTGAAGAGATTTATTGTGCGCCAGTTATTTTGGCTAAATCTTTGCACAATTTTTAGAAATATGCGACTTTTTGCTCTAGTCGACAAAAAAAAGGCCATTTTTGTCTTCATTCAGTCATGAACCATGAGCAGCAGTTCGATGCAGTGGTTGTAACTAGAGTTCGATGGGCCCTGGTGCTAATTTGGACCTGGACTCTCCCACAGCCCCACATGGTGGTCAGATGTATGTATAATGTATGTATACATTTAGCGTTCTAAATCCTAAAAAGACATTCGAGTTGCCCTATACACTATTATGTAGTAATGTCCCCCATCCTGTTCTAATGTGCCCCATCCTGGGCTCCTTCCTGACAAATATGTCCCCCATCCTGGTAAATATCTCCCATCCTGGGCTGCTTCCTGGTAAATATGTCCGAAATCCTGGTAAATATGTCCCCCATCCTGGTATTTATGTCCCCCATCCTGATATGTCCCCCATCCTGGTATATATGTCCCCAAACCTGTACCCCTAATGATATATACTGCCCCCTCCTGGTATATACTGTCCCCCTCCTGGGCTCCTCCTGGTATATACTGTCCCCCTTTTGGTATATATGTTCCTCTTTTGGGCTCCTCCTGGTGTCCCACTCCTGGTATTTAAGTTCTTCTACTGTGCCCCTCTTGGTATATACTGTCACCCTTTTGGAATATACTGTACTCACCAGCTCCCCAGCACTCATGTGGCTCAGCGTCCTCCTCCACTTTCATTAGTGTCTGTGTTATGGCAACGCATGATGTCATTGTCATGCTCGCTTCAGTCATGGGGATTGCTTCTGTTTGGCCGGTAACATGTATTGCAGTGCAGGGACCTGACAGGTCTCTGCACGGCGATGCATTTCAGATGGATTTGTGGTCTTGAACGCACTTCCAGCTGAAGCAGGGGCTGGTGGCGGTGGGACCCCTGCACCCCCGGGCCCCGTTGCCATTTCTGCGACTGCAATCATTCCATCCCTGATTCGATGACCAACATGCCAATGAATATCACAAGACATAAAAGAAAAAAGTTACTTGGGGTCGAAGAGTTCACCATTTGTCCCTTCCTGAGCCTTTCTCAATAGGTAACAATTATTTTTACAAAATAAAATCGGACACAGAAACATATCCTTTTTTTCGAATTTGTTTTTATTTACTGATTATATATTTTTATTCTATTATTTTGTACAAAATGATGATGGCAGCCCCCCTACCAAAGCTGGATTTCTGCTATATGAACAGTATTAAGAAATGTGCAGCCATATTGACATAGGAAACTGTGCAGTAGCTTGGAGTTGACTCAATAGAGTTTTGTGTGCATGCTCTGCAGCGGTCATTGTGTGGGGGGGTGGAGGAGCCGAGCTGTGACCATCCAACTAATGTCAAAGGTGGATCCTTTTCTGCCTCCTGCTTTATAAATGTGGCCTTTCATTGTAATGCTGCCTGTAATGATAAAGAAATGACTCATTATCACCAACTTTTAAGAAATATGTTTAACTTAAAACTTTGATTCAGATGGTAATTTTCTTAGGCCACATTATCTTTAAGAGACATTCCACTACAATCTACTGTGCTTCTGATGAACTAGCTTCGCTACCGATATAGTGCATGGCTAAAGCCCGCTACACACGCTTCAATATATCTCACAATCCGTCGTTGGGGTCAAGTTGTAAGTGACGCACATCCGGCATCGTTTGTGAGGTATCTGCGTGTGACAGCTACGTGCGATCAGGATTGAACGCAAAACCGTTGATCGCAAACACATCGTATCATTCTCTAGAATTGAGCGTTTTGTTGCACGAACCTAGTCAATTGTAACGTGTGACATCCCTCATACGATTTTGTTGTCTGATGCTATGTGCGCAGGTGTGCGCTCTGCACCGCAGCTTTAAAAAGGTCTGCTTCAGAGCGCAGCTGAAAAGCTGCGTTCTGAAGTGCCTCACAATGTCTGTCATTCACTAATCTCTGTCAGTCCGTCACTATCTCTGTCCCTCACTCTCTGTCCATGTCAGTCTATCCCCCTCTCTCATATACTCACCAATCCCCGATCCCCGGCGCTGCACGGCATTCACACTGCTCCGGCGGCTTTTACTGTTTTGAAAAAGCCGGCCGCCCATTAAACAATTTCGTATTCCCTGCTTACCCCACCCACCGGCCCCTATGATTGGTTACAGTGAGACACGCCCCCACTCTGAGTGACAGGTGTCACACTGCACCCAATCACAGCAGCCGGTGGGCGTGTCTATACTGTGTAGTGAAATAAATAATTAAATAATTAAAAAAAACGGCGTGCGGTTCCCCCCATTTTTAAAACCAGCCAGATAAAGCCATACGGCTGAAGGCTTGTATTCTCAGGATGGGGAGCTCCACGTTATGGGGAGCCCCCCACCCTAACAATATCAGCCAACAGCCGCCCAGAATTGCCGCATACATTATATGCGACAGATCTGGGACTGTACCCGGCTCTTCCCGATTTGCCCTGGTGCGTTGGCAAATCGAGGTAATAAGGAGTTATTGGCAGCCCATAGCTGCCAATAAGTCCTAGATTAATCATGTCAGGCGTCTATGAGACACCTTCCATGATTAATCTGTAAGTTACAGTAAATAAACACACGCCCGAAAAAATCCTTTATTAGAAATAAAAACACACACATATACCCTGGTTCACCACTTTAATCAGCCCCAAAAAGCCCTCCTTGTCCGGCGTACTCCAGGATGGTCCAGCGTCGCTTCCACCGCAGCTGCATGGAGGTGACCGGAGCCGCAGCAGACACCGCCGCTCCGGTCACCTCCACACAGCAAATGAAGACAGCCGCGCGATCAGCTGCTGTCACTGAGGTTACCCGCTGTCACTGGATCCAGCGGTGGATGCAGCGGTGGCCGCGGGTAACCTCAGTGACAGCTCAGCTGATCACGCGGCTGCCTTCATTAGCTGTGTGGAGGTGACCGGAGCGGCGGTGTCTGCTGCGGCTCCGGTCACCTCCATGCAGCTGCGGTGGAAGCGACGCTGCAGCATCCTGGATTACGCCGGACAAGGAGGGCTTTTTGGGGCTGATTAAAGTGGTGAACCAGGGTATATGTGTGTGTTTTTATTTCTAATAAAGGATTTTTTCGGGTGTGTGTTTATTTACTGTAACTTACAGATTAATCATGGAAGGTGTCTCATAGACGCCTGACACGATTAATCTAGGACTTATTGGCAGCTATGGGCTGCCAATAACTCCTTATTACCCCGATTTGCCAACGCACCAGGGCAAATCGGGAAGAGCCGGGTACAGTCCCAGAACTGTCGCATATAATGTATGCGGCAATTCTGGGCGGCTGTTGGCTGATATTGTTAGGGTGGGGGGCTCCCCATAACGTGGAGCTCCCCATCCTGAGAATACCAGCCTTCAGCCGTATGGCTTTATCTGGCTGGTTTTAAAAATGGGGGGAACCGCACGCCGTTTTTTTTAATTATTTAATTATTTATTTCACTACATAGTATAGACACGCCCACCGGCTGCTGTGATTGGGTGCAGTGTGACACCTGTCACTCAGCGTGGGGGGCGTGTCTCACTGTAACCAATCATAGGCGCCGGTGGGCGGGGTAAGCAGGGAATACGAAATTGTTTAATGGGCGGCCGGCTTTTTCAAAACAGTAAAAGCCGCCGGAGCAGTGTGAATGCCGTGCAGCGCCGGGGATCGGGGATTGGTGAGTATGAGAGAGGGCTGCTAACTCCAGTAACTTAGGAGATTAGCGGTCACCGGTGAGTCTTCACTGGTGACCGCTAATCAGGACGCGACACAGACAGAGCCGCAGCATGACAATGAAGTCGGGTGAAGTTCACCCGAGTTCATTCTGACAGTGCGGCTCTGTCTGTGTCTGCTGTCATCTGCCATTCAGCTCTGCTACATGGCTGTCTGTGTCTGTTGTCAGCGGCCATGTAGCAGAGCTGAATGGCAGATGACATAGTAAAAACGCATCCCTACACATTACACACGCTTGGCAAGTCAATAAATAAAAAAAAAAAAAAAAAAGGTGCTCAATGCATACGTCACAGAACACATGATCTAAAGGATCGCACACAAAATTGACCAATTTAACATAGACTACTAACGCTCGTGTGACAGCAAATGAACGACCAACGTGAAATCTCATAGATCCCGTATGCAACCTGGGCGTGTCACATCGCAAATGCGATTGTACAACTAATTGCAACGTGTAAAGTGGGCTTAAGAATACTCACAGTCTAGCTGATGACAGACATGGCAGAACTGGGAATGGGAATATTATGCCAGCTACAGGGTATGTTCAACTGGGAAGGAACTTTTAGGGTCAGTTGGTAATTTAAAAAGAAAATGTACTTTGACCCCCAAGAAGACACTCAAAGGGGTTGTCTACTACTCTAACAACCCCTTTGCAAACTGAGTGTTTGCCCCTGTTAAAATAATAACATTTAGGCTACGGTTTCACTTGCATATGACTCGCATGAGTCTCACATCAGTATCACCCGGCACGGCCTGACGCTCTCCGGACACGAGCAACTGCATGGATATACATGCAGCTCACCCGCTCCTGTCAGGAGAGTGTGCATCTGTACCGGGTGATACTGATGCGAGACTCATTCGAGTCATACGCAAGTGAAACTCCAGCCTTATACACACCTCTGGTGCTGGCACCGTTCCACCGGTGTTGGCACTCCCTCTCCCGGAGCTTACGTGATGTTCCCACATGAGAGAGTATAAGTGTTTTTATTTTACCGAGGGGCAAACACTCAGATTGAGAAGGGGTTGTCCGAGTAGTACCCAACCCCTTGAAACATGAAAGTTCTGCTTCTATGAGATTCATAAGCCTAGCCATACTCCTGCAATATTTAATGTCTTTCCCGTCTCCAAAATTCTATCCCAATATGAAGTACGTGTAATAATAATAATAATAATAGCAAATAGTATTGTAATATAGTTCTTTTGATTCACTATGTTGCTTACCTCATGTTCAGGACATTGCAGGACCTTAGGTATCCATGGTTATGACCACTAGCAACCGACTAAATAACTAACTGTGACTGTATGCGTGGTTGTAACCATGGATACCTAAGCTCCTGCAATGTCCTGAACATGAGGAAAGCGACATAGTGAATCAGAAGAACTATACTACATTTCTAATTGCTATTATTATTATTATTACACCTAGTACATATTGGGACAGGATCTTGGAGATGGGAATACCCCTTTAAGATGAGGTTTATAGTTTTCAGGCAGTTTCACTCTGGGTCACTGGTAGAACACTTCCGGCATATGGCATAATGTGTGTCTCTTAGGCCTTACATTTTATGTTACGAAGAAACTCTATTTACCACCAGACACAATCGTGTGTGTCACAGTCTTGTCACTTTGGACGCTTTTCTAACAGAGAATATGTCATGACAAAATATGGCCCTAAGGTGATTATCCCAGGTACCATGCCACCAATTTAGCAGGCCATTATCTATACTGACACTTACCCGGAATCTATCAACAGATTTCACCCTCTACTTATCTGCACATTGAGCTCGTATATATTTATGATATTACATTATGTACATTGTTTAGATACGGATATAACTTTTTAATTCCTTTGTAATCATGTTCCCCCCACACACACACTTTTTGGTTCACCCACAATCCATATTTGTGTTTGATATGTTGTATAGCTATTATTAAATATAATGATCAATAATTTTTTGTATATCTATATTTACTTTTGTCCTGGCACATTCTCTATTGTTTTGGTTTTATACCCAATTAGTGTATGTGGAACGTCTTACATCTGTCGGGGTTACAATCTCGGCTCAAAAATATAAGTTTGTAAATTAAGCACATCAGGATTTTAAACAGTGTTTACTAATGATACACAAGAAAGACACATTTGACTTTCATACCTTACATGATGTTCAGGTTAGGAACTTGGTGAATGTCTTCCAGTTGATTGAAATGAGGAGAAGTAATGATGAATGTTTTGATAAGTGGAGTCATCTCTTTGAGACTGTAGGCCAGTGCTCTTCTTGAGTGAGGCCAAGTTCCTCTTATGCCAGAAATAACTATTTGAGTTGTCCTTAGTATTTAGTACTCTCCCTGTCAGAGGTTTCTCACCCAGCCAAAACAGATCTCTTGCTTTGAACTGATGAGGGAAAACACACTGAAACACATTTCTGCAAATGGAGCTTCTGGTTTAGCTTCCATCAAGAGGCATGTGACAAGACGTGTTGAAGAGTTGATATGGACTTTTATGATTGTTACATCCAGTAGGTAGCACTAAAGTTCAAGTCCTTGTCTTCTCTGTAGAGGGTATTTGCAGATTATTTAGCATTCCTTTGCATCCAAGACACATTGAGTGCAGGAATGGAAAGGAGTGACAGTTTTGATGCCCTATGGAATCAGGGATGTGCTGACTTGTCAGTTTGGTGATTGACAGATCAGCCGTCCAATCTAAGACTGTGAGGTGCTGGGCTTCTTCAGGTTTTACCTATTCTGATTGATTGCCCAGCTATTTAGCTAGTCAGTGCCAGGTCACTGACAGTCACAGCATTTGCTATTTGGTGCATGTTGGCCTCATTTATCTGTGCTGTGTTTTGATCTATTGGTGCCAGACTTTGGACCTTTTCTGACCATCCATTTGCCTTGTCCGTTTGCTTTAATCCGCTATCCTCCTAGCATTCTGACCCCAGACCGTGACCTGACTAAGACCTTGTCTTCCCCCTTATTTTACTACATGCTCTCTTGGTATCTGACCATGGAACATTTGATCATCCTGCCTCTTAGCTTGTCTGTGAGTAGTGACTAGCGTCACATTACTACTGGCCCTCACTTTTTTTCTTAGTTTAACCAGCATGGATCCTGTTCACATACTTTGTGATCAGGTGGTGAATCTGACACACATAATTCAGGATTTGACTGTGGAATATTGTAATCTTGACTTATTGCAATCACGGTTGCAGGGACAGGATTCTAGTGTAATGAAGGCACCCTATAGCATTCCATTCCTGGCTGTGAATACGAAACCTCCATCCTCTGACGTGCGGTTGGACTCTCCTGAATCTATAGTATCCCTTCTGAAAAAAATTTCAGGTGAAAAAAAGCCAATTTAGAGTATTCAGGGAGAGCTGTACATTATTCTTCACCCTACAATCACAGTATTCAGGGGACAAATCCAACTTGGTAGGAATGAATATGTCACTTCTGCTTAGGTCCCTCAGATCTGGGCTTTTTGTTTGGTTTCCCAGGCTACAAAACAGGTTTTAGTTGATGCCTTAGGTGTAATTTTTGACAAACCTGACAGAATCCAGGTCACTGAGGGAAAGATCATAAATCTAACACAGGAGAGCACTACCGCTGAGTATTATTGTATGGAATTTCGGCTATGGTCCACTGAGGTTCAGTGGAAAGATGCAGCGCTCAGGTGTCGATTCCAGAGGGGCCTTTCCGAAGCTTTTACGGATGCTCTGGCTTTCTACACTCCCCTAGTTTCTTGGTGGAGACTATGATCCAGGCCATATGGATGGATTACAGAATTTCAACATAGTGAGTGACAGAAAGCCTCTTATATTTCCCCTTAGCACATCTGTCTACCTGAGGTGGAGTCAATGGAGGTTAAAGCCACCTGTTCTCGTGTTGTGAAAAAGAGAAGTCAACACCATCTAACTCTTATTCTCTACTGTGGGCTCTCTGGACATTTTTTGAAGGACTGCCCAACTTATCCTCAGTTAAGCATTGTCGTTGGTAAAATGCCTAAGCATGGGTGATTATTAAGAAAATCACCTAGACTTTCAGGTACCTTTTTTCTCCTCAGAGTAAATATTACTTAATACAGTTTTGTCTTTCGAGAACCATTTGTTGCCCGCAATGGCTTTCATTAAATGCTGGTCTGCAGTGATATTTATTGAATTAGGACTGGTTCAGGGATTAGGATTAGTGATGGTTAGTCTGGAAAAACCCATTCAGATTTTTACTATTGACAAAACACCGCTGCCTCAGAACATTGTCAAACAGGTAACAGTGGACTTCATGCTCCACAAAAGAGCACTTTACTCTGAATCCATTTTCTGTTGTATATTGCATAATACGGGTGGTATTTAGGCTTCCATGGTTACTTATTCATAATCCTGTTATTGATTGGTGTCAGAAGGAGATTAAGTGGAGTCCCACTTGTCATAAGAAGTGTTTAACTTCTATACACATATGCTACACTAGTCTGGAGGGTCTGCTGGGGTATCTGAAAGACTTTGGAGCTGTATTCTCAGAAAAAGAGGTGGAGATATTAAGTCCCCATCGTCCCTATGATTTTGCTATTAATCTTTTCACTAATGTCAATTTACCTAAAGCTCGGCTTCATAATTTGTCTGGGCCGTATGCACCGCCATTAAAAATTATGTGAATGAAAGTTTACGAAAAGGTCATATTCGTCTTTCCTCCTCTCCTGTAGCTGCTGAATTTTTCTTTGTGAGAAAAGAAAGCCAGTGGCCCCTATCCTTGCCTCGATTTCCGAGAAGTAAACAAAATCACGGTTAAGGATTCATACCGGCTTCCACTCATTCCCGAGTTTACAAGAACTTTGCAATTTTAACCACTTAGTAAAATGAGACAACCCCTTTAAAGAGGATACAGGCTTTGACTACAATCCTCAGATTTTTCTTTCTTTTTTAATTTATGCTCATCTGTCTTCTAATCTGTGGTCAAATAGACAAATAGCTGCCCTCATCAAATACTTGGTGCCTGCATGCTACCCACAAGAGACGAAAGGAAGGTATCCATGCATGGAGGGCTTTGACAAACTACATAGACTACTTCATTACAATATAAGATTGCTCCAAATATATCAGAAATTCTGAATAATGGAGTCATAAAATGGCATCTTTACTTGGCCTTGTCAGATCTATGCAGTTACAATATTTGCGTGCAATATAGAAGTTGAGATGCTGAACTAAAGAATATATTGTTTTCTGTGATATGTTAGTTTTTTTATGTAAAGAAGCTGTGCCAGGACCCAGAAAGTCTGTAATTCCTTTGATCCTCACCTACAAACTCATAGAGGAAAAGTCTGTCTGTGGAGGAGGATTTTCCGATGATTCATGACAACATTTGCAAAAATTTTTACAGGAAAATGCTGAATTATATTATAGAAAATTATATATCCCTTAGGCCACCATCTCCCACTCATCCCTACACTGATATTAGATCATTATGCTTATTTAATTTAAAGATTTAAAGTTTTATAAGAGCTTAACTTTATGGGAATTAGAAAAGTCTTTTGAAAACTACCAGATTATATGACTTACTGAAACCTCAAGCTATCTGTTTTATCTGCTAGGAACCCTGCCGGCTAGTCTTCAAATCCATTACAATGCCACAAGATTGGTAATGGAGTATTCATGATGGAGAATTCATGGATGTGCTAGGTCCTGCTCTTTGATGGGGATAAACACGGCACTTTTGTGTGGTAGGTGCTCAAGTAGGATCCAGTCCTGTATGTAGCAAACAGCAAATACTTGGCACTAAAATAGTTCAAGAAACTGGTATTTTATTGAGTAAGCTTGATCCCATACAGCACAGACGTTTTGGTCTAATATAGACCTTCATCAGTGTTCAGTGTAGATGGTCTGCTCAGCTTGTGAGTGAAAGTGGTGCTGGTGTAGCTCACAGTGTCCACCACTGTGTGGCAAAGGCGCAACCATCTACACTGCACACTGATGAAGGTCTATGTTAGACCAAAACGTCTGTGCTGTATCTGGTCAAGCTTACTCAATAAAATACCAGTTTCTTCAACTATTTGACTGCCAAGTACTTGCTCTCTGCTCTTTGATGGAACTTTCTTCTTTGCCTAATAAATGGAGGTCTCAAATAGGAGATCTCCATCTCTAAATACCCTAAGGGTATGTGCGCACAAAGCTTTTCAAAATGTTTTTAGAGCAGAAACTGAGCAGGAGCTCTTCAAATCCTCCTAAAAATGCATAATACTCCTTCATAAACTCAACTAAAAGAATCTGAATGTGCACATAGAATTTTCAGAGGCGATTTTGGAGCTGCTTTTCACTCACTTTGCCGGTGGCGACTAGGTTTGGAGGTCTATTATGCTCTTAAGACCATCAAGCAATCCCCTGACCCCACCCCCCAAAACAGGTGGGGAAACGTGTTGTGATCAGGATGAGGACTTCCAACTGATAAGTACCTCACTTTACCTATATGGCCTTGCATTACTGTATGTGATGTTTTTTCCATGGCACCATTTCAAGTGCTGATTGATTCTCAATTTATTTATGTTTTAAAGCGCACCAATCTCCAGGATTTTCGTATATAACCTAAAGCCAGTGCTATGCTGGCACTATCAGGCTGAGTCTATACATACCTGTAGTGGTCAGCTTGGATGTTTAAATTTTGAAATCTAAGAAAGTAAAGTTTATAAAATCGGCAGCTTCTTGAGGAACAGCAGCAAAAGAGCAGATAATATATTCACAGTTATCCCCTCCCCCTTTTAGAATTAGCATAAGTATTATACAATCGATTTACTTTTTCAATATTAGAACCTGTGGTGAAGTCATACCCATGTGACCAGAAGGGGCAGGGCCTCAGACAACTGAAAAATGCTGCTTCCTGGTATCAGCTTTGTTGGCTGAGGCCCCGCCCTTTCTGGTTGGTATGACCTCACACAGGTCCTGCTAGTGAAAAAGTAAATCGATTGTATAATACTTATGCTAATTCTAACAGGGGGAGGGGATTACTATGAATACCCACCCCAGCTATCAGCTGCTGTCACTCAACAAGCTGATGATTTTACAAACTTTACTTTCTTGTGTTTCAAACCTATACATCCTAGCTGACTACTAAAGGTATGTATAGAATCAGCCTGATAGTGCCAGTATAGCAGCGGCTTTAGGTTATATACGAAAATCCTGGTGATTGGTTCCCTTTAAGCCTTAGGCACACTCCTCATTATTATACCAGGGTTACTGTTCATTGGGGGTTCACATTTGTTCTCTTCCCTGTGCCTAGGAACTTTAGTAAGCAGCATAATTTGACTGACTTTTAAGCACTTTTGTGCACTTTAGTTTGGCTTTTTGGTGGTAGATAACTAAATAGGTGGTAGGAGGAGGTAGGGGGAGTGTGAGCGGGGGCACAAAAGCCATTTAGGGTGTTTAACATTCGCTGTTAGGTAGGGGAAAGTTGAGAGACAGTTATACTCCTGTTAACCCTTAACCTTATCCTGCATTTGTTTGATATCTGCACCTGTAAGGCCCCGCAATCCTCCCCTTGACGCTACCATTAATGGTACCTGTGTGTTATTTGTGCACAACCACTTGAACCCTTTGACTGTTTTAACTATTTTCTAATAAAGTAGAGGGTTTATTATACGTTTATTATATATATATTTATTATATATATTATATCTCGTAATTTGTCTTTTTCAAGATTTTGGAACAGAAACTGAGCGCAAACTCTACAAAATCTCAAAACATCTTTAAAGCGTCCAGTTTTCGCTCAGTTTCTGCTCTGAAAGCTTAGCAAATACAAATAGACGCCGAGTGCATTTTTTGGAAACCAAGCATAATTTACCTTCAATCTCAGACTCAAAGAAGGAATATAATCTCAAGTAAAGTATGTATATATGTGTGTGTGTTTATTTATATATATATATATATATATATATATATATTTACTGTATATGTATATATACAAAGTATATACAGTATATATAGACACAGCACCACTCTCCCCCATGGGCTTTGCCTGGTATTCCTGCTCAGCCACATTCCCATAGGCTACGGTATCACACAAAGCTCACTGACAAGATTTGTGTTACGAGGGGGACAAGCCTTTTCAATAGAACTCTATATTACTCAGCTGCGGGATGTAAAAATAACATACGTAACAAAATAGGAGAGAATTCAATTTTTACCTTTCCAGAGAGCTGCATATTTATGTAATGCTCACTACTGCGGATGCAAATCAGAAAAATCACAGATGTTATCCGAGAATAATTACTTCTTGTTTTCATTCTGAAACCCCCAAAAAACAATAACAAAAATGAAATTATTCCAAGTTATCCATATGGATAATGTTAATGTTATATCAGCAAAGTAAATTGTGTTTCACTTAATTCATTCCGATACATAAATCTGGAGCCACAAATGTGAACATCTCATGGAAAAAAGAGAATTAAACCTTAAAATATACATTGAGTTAGCAATTTATAGAGTACAAGTACCAAATGGTGGTTTCAACCGGCGATTGCCTTTCTTACAATTCTGAAGTTTTGCAGCATAAACGTTAGATGCACAATATGCGTAACAGATTACTGGCCCAATGACATTGTGCAGACACTTTTATGTAGATGGAAGCGACATTGGCACATCAGACACCACCACTTTCACATTCATCCAAAATATTCACTGTAGAGTCCCTGATAGTGAAATTGTGTATAACCCCACCCACACCACTGATTGGCAGCTTTCTGTCTACACTGTGCATCGGTAGAAAGCTACTAATCAGTGATGGCCGTGGGTTATGCACAGCTCATAAATAGGAAGGACTACATCACAGCATGTTATAAATAAATAAATAAATCTTTATTTTTATATAGCACTAACATATTCCGCAGCGCTTTACATACATCAGGAACACTGTCCCCATTGGGGCTCACAATCTAGAGTCCCTACCTGTATGTCTTTGGAGTGTGGGAGGGAATCGGAGTACCCGGAGGAAACCTACGCAAACACGGGGAGAACATACAAACTCGTTGCAGGTTTACTAGTTCTCTAGCTATATTCTACTGCTGATAAACCACTGACTTTATCAAAACCACGGCAAGCAGCCCTGTAAGTGACACATAACTGAAATTATTATTACATTGTGTTTCTCTTAGGTTAGGTGGAAAAATCTGGTGACAGATTCCCATTAAAACATATGACCCAGTGTCATGAGGGTACCATGACAGAGAGTGGTCCCTCCTATTTCTGGTGCCAGGAGATCACAGTGCAGGGTTTCATACACACTTTCTCAGGTTAAAACTGCTAGTTGTGTAGATTCTGCTTTATCCAGCGCAGCTAAGGTTAAGTAGATCCTCTGGTCTCCCGAAACTCTGAGTGTGAGCAATAGTCAGCTGTCCTTTATTGCTAATCAGCTCAATTATAAAGGCTTTTCTCCTAGTCCAGGTAAATCACTGTTGATAGTTTCTGCTATACTTGCTTTTATGTGGGAGCCTGTGAGGTGAGGACCAGCAAGCTATTCAGAGAACATTAACTGAGCAAAAGTTGTGTTGTTTTCCCTCCCTGAGTCCTCTTTGGTTTTTCACCTCTGGTCCATTCCTCATTACTACCTCTAGGTGTTTGTATGAGTGCGGTTTATTTTACCCCTGTCTGTCTTATCCTCTCTGTGTCTTCAACCTAGAGCGGGGCTAGCATTTCCCTTTGCACTACATAGCACTTAGTCCAGGGAAAGACAGGGAGAGGCATGTGATCAGCGATGGGGTGAAAGAACCCGTATAGGGATGTTATGGAGTGCAGGGATCAGTTTCAGGTGCATTTAGTGGGTGACCCTGCTCCCTTTTCCCTTGGCCCACCATTGTAATGTGTACCCTGTGTGTTACGGTGATCGCCGGGGGTTTGTGTGTACCTGGCAGAACCATGGAAGTCACTGCATGACACCCAGATAAGGGAACATCAAATTTGCCTTTCTACAGGGTAACTACATGCAGTGTAAAACCAAACACGTGGGCCTGATGCAGGAAAACCAGGCTACGGCTCTGCTATAAGTCATTTGGGAGTTCACACTTATTGATATGCAGGATGCTACTTTCAATCAAAACATTAATTCCAATCATAATACAAATCAATGACTGACAAGTCGAGCTTATGTTCACGGTATATTATTTCATTATATGGATAATCACTTCACGAACAGTACATAGTTCTAAAATAAATCCAAATAAATATACTCAATTTATCAGATAGACAATTCATTACATTCATCAAAACAGAATAAAATAATAAATGGAGGATTCTTCGATGTACTCCAAAACTGTATTATGACTAATGCCACCAATACTGTCATTCACGTAATATTAATTTAAGGATGGTAAATGTGCTTTGGTGGATTTAGTTTACTCTTTCTATTGTAGTCAAGAGCTGATCTCCAATGTGACATGTGAAGTCAAGGTTAGATTGGAATGGTCTACCAGAAACTGTACACTAGATTCTGTGATTGGTGCAAGGAACTAGTCTAATTGCCGTATGTGGAGTCAGGAAGGAATTTTTCCCCTAATGTGGCACTTACTGTCTGCTCCATGGGGTTTCCTGCCTTCCTCTGGATCTACATGTTAGGTTAGGTCATGGGTTGAACTCGAAGGACTTAAGTCTACCTTCAACCTTAAACATTCTGAAAACCAAATGATTCACCAGTGAGACCAGGCTGCGGCACAATGATGGACCACAAAGGCTCAGAAGAAAACAACCATACTTGGAGCTGACTAGGATTCAGTTATTTGATATTTCAGTCTATTGGCACTTGTTGATGATTGTTGCGAGTATGAGCACTAAAGGCCCTGTCACACACAGAGATAAATCTTTGGCAGATCTGTGGTTGCAGTGAAATCATGGACATATTGTTCCATTTGTACACAGCCACAAACTTGGCACTAATTGTCCATAATTTCACTGCAACGACAGATCTGCTGCAGGTTTATCTCTGTGTGTGACAGGGCCTTAAGAAAGAACACCAACCTGTAGTTTAAAGAGAACTTCTCAGTTGAATTTAGCAACATATGCCCATAATGGTGCTGTGATGCTGATTAAACCAATACCTTTGGTGAAAGAATCAAATCTTTCAGGTTCTTGTTTTGTCAGCCTCTGAAGTTTTCTTCTAATGACAGCTATATGCATAGGGGCAGGACTGAAGTATAGTCTTCTTGCAGTTCTCCGGTACTCCGCAACTTTGTGCATAGGGGAGGGTCTGGGGTGTGGTCTTCTTGTGGTCATGTGGTACTCCACAGCTTTGTGCATAGGGGCGGGACTGGGGTGTGGTCTTCTTGTGGTCCTGTGGTACTTTGCAGCTTTGTGCATAGGGGAGGGTCAGAGGTGTGGTGTTTTTGTGGTCCTGTGGTACTCCACAGCTTTGTGCATAGGGGCAGGACTGGGGTGTGGTCTTCTTGTGGTCCTGTGGTACTCCACAGCTTTGTGCATAGGGGTAGGACTGGGGTATGGTCTTCTTGTGGTACTCTGCAGCTTTGTTCATAGGGGAGGGTCTGGGGTGGGGTCTTTTTGTGGTCCTGTGGTACTCCACAGCTTTGTGCATAGGGGCGGGACTGGGGTGTGGTCTTCTTGTGGTCCTGTGGTACTCCACAGCTTTGTGCATAGGGGCAGGACTGGAGTGTGGTCTTCTTGTGGTCCTGTGGTACTCTGCAGCTTTGTGCCTAGGGGCAGGACTTGGGGTATGGTCTTCTTGTGGTCTTGTAGTACTCTGCAAATTTGTGCATAGGAGCAGGAAAGAGGTGTGGTCTTCTTGTGGTCCTGTGGTACTCCACAGCTTTGGGCATAGTGGCTGGACTGGGGTATGGCCTTCTTGCAGTCCTCCGGTACGCCACTCCTCAACTCGCATCCTATGTGTCTATGATAGGTCACTGATTATTCCTATTTGAAATTTTACTCATCTGCCATTGGGGTGAGCGGCACGTGTACAGTGTGATTCCCCGGCCGGTCTTCAATATATTGATGCCTGAAGTGGCGCATGTGCAAATCAAGATTTTATCTTAATGAAGACGTCATTGAGCCAAGATCTCATATTGCTCATGCGCCGCCTCCGTCACCATTTTATTGAAGAGCGGCCACGGAATCACTCTAGCCACGCACCGCCCACCCTAATGATGGTGACGGTGCAAGAAATTTAAAAAAAGAGGCAGATCACTGAATAATCAAAGACCTTTCATAGATACACAAGAGACAAGTGGAGGCGCTGAAGAGCAGAAGAAAACTTCAGACGCTGATTAAACAAGAACCAGAGATCGGATTTCTTCACTAAAAGGTATCAGTTTAATCTCTTTGCAAAGCAAGCAGTTTTCATTTTTGCGCTTTCTTTTTTTACCTCCCCTTCATTCCAGATCCATAACTATTTTTTTTTCTGTCCACATAGACATAGGAGGACTTGTTTTTTGTGGGGCAAGATGTACTTTTGTTTGACATAATTCATTTTACCACATTGCGTATAGTAAAACAAGGAAAAAAATTGCAAGTGTGGAGAAATTGTGAAAAAAATTATAACTTTTTGGGAAATATTTTTACGGTGTATATTTTGTGGTAAACAGGACCTTGTAGTATGATTCTCCTCACCAGCACAATTACAGTGATACCAAACATGTCTAGTTTTTTTATTATTTTAGTGCTGGAAAAAAAAATCAGAAGTTTCCCTCCTAAAATTTGGAGGGTTGTGTTGCCATTTTCTAAGACTCATATTTTCATTTTTCGGTTAATGGAGCTATGTGATGACTTTTTTTTTACAGGACAAAATGATTTTTTATTGATACCATTTTGAGGATAGATATGACGTATCATTGCTTATTATAGCATTTTTTTTGGTATTGCAGAAACCAAAAAATGTAATTTTGTCGTTCTTGAATTTCTTTCTATTTGCAGTGTTTTCCAATCGTGTTGATTATTTTTATATTTTGATAGATTGGACTTTTCTGAGCCCGTCGATACCACATGTGTATTTATTATTATTATTATTATTATTATTATTATTATTATTAATATTATTACAATTAATAATAATAATCATAATAATAATAATACATTTATTTTTAATGGGGCAAAAGGGGGATGATTTTAACATTTATATTTTTTACATTTTTTTCATATTTTTTAGAACATTTTTTTTTATTTTCACTATTTTTAATAGTCCCGTTAAGGTACTATAATCTGCGATCGTCTGATTGCTAGTGCTATATACAGTAATGACATAGCATTGCTGTACGTAGTAGAAATCAGAGTCTCCTTTGAAGCCATTCCACAGGCAGGTTTCAAAAGCATGCTGCTATGACAAGCATGGAGGTCTTTAGCCAACCCCTGCTGTCATAGCAACCCATCGGCGACCTACGATCATGTCATAGGTGTGACGATGAGCACTGAAAATTATGCGTCCCCATGCCGATGTGTGTTAAATCCTGCTGTCATAGTTTGATAATGAGATTTAAGAGGTTAACATTTATGAGCAGAGCTTCGCTCCTCCCGTGATTGTTAGAGGCAGGTCCTGGCTGTAACACACAACCATTACCTGCTGAGTATGGGGCCAGCCCAACCTGTGAGACCACTTCATATGGTGGAGTCTCGTGATGGGGTCAATCAGTACAACAGTGCCATTGTGGTCATGCTTTTACTATGTATTGCTAAGTCCTGATTACAGATTCCATTTAACCAAACAAATGCTCCTTCATGGCAATTTGCTTTCATCTTGATTTTTCTTTTATGGAGGGATCCTGTCACGGAGTAATTCCCGGGCTTCCGTTCAGGTTCATGGGAACCCCTGATGAGCGCGATAATGCACAGGGTACACAATACAACGTTGGGCCCTGATGGTATCGAAAGGGGAGCAGGGTCACCTTCTAAACTCACCTGAGGCTGATTCCTGCACTCCCTAATGTTCCTATATGGGTTCTTTCACCCCGTCACAGATCACATGCCTACCCCTGTCTTCTAAAGGTCCCGTCACACACAACAAGATCACTAATGAGATCGTTGCTGCGTCACAGTTTCTGTGATGCAGCAATGCTCTCACCAGCGATCTCGTTATGTGTGACACCTACCAGCGATCAGGCCCCTGCTGTGAGATCGCTAGTCGTTGCCAAATGGTCCGGACCATTTTCTTCAAAGGCGATGTCCTGCTGGGCAGGACACCGCTGTGTTTGACACCTACCAACGACCTCCTATACAGGTCGCTCATCGTTATACAGGTTGATGATCGTTACTGTGTCATTGGGAAGATCTGACTGTTTAACATCTCACCAGTGACCTCCCAGCGATTTAAGGTCCAGTCACACTAAGCAACTTACCAGCGATCCCAACAACGATAGGGATCGCTGGTAAGTTGCTAGGAGGTTGCTGGTGAGATGTCACACTGCGACGCTCCAGCGATCCCACCAGCAACCTGACCTGGCAGGGATCGCTGGAGCATCGCTACACGAGTTGCTGGTGAGCTCACCAGCAACCAGTGACCAGACCTCAGCGCCGCGTGGAAGATGCTGCGCTTGGTAACTAAGGTAAATATCGGGTAACCAACCCGATATTTACCTTGGTTACCAGCGCACGGAGCTACACGTGCAGAGAGCAGGGAGCAGCGCACACTGAGCGCTGGCTCCTTGCTCTCCTAGTTACAGCACACATAGGGTTAATGGGAGGGAAGTTTTTATAGCAGACATAATTACAAACAGAGCACAGCTGATACAAGCTTTCATCCAGATTATAGAAGAACATAGGAACTACTTAACCCTAGAAGCACTGGATAAAGGAGAATCTGCATAGTTAGCAGTATTAGCCTGAGAAAGTGTGTATGTAACCCCCTGACACCAGAAATAGGAGGAACTACTCTTTGCTGAACAAATTACTCCCTTTGCAGTAATCTTTGAATTTGAAGTGTAAAATCAGCCCTTATGTCTTACATCACACTGTATATATAGCGTTAACATATTTAGTAAGTGCATATTATGCATGTACTGCACATGTCATGTGGACATTGTTCAAAGTCTGGAGCTTGATAGTTGTACATTCCTAATGTGTCTTCTTACTGCTCTCAATAAATGCAAAGCATGCTTTTAGATCATGGGAAGTAGCCCCCCCCCCCCAAAAAAACAAAACAACAAAAAGCACAAAAAAACCTATATGAAAATTGGAAAAGCATTTAAAGGTTACACTAGTCGGATTGTAAGGCATTGCTCAGGAAAACAGATGAATAATGATACAATTAAAAAGCCGTTAGTTCCATTTGCTGTATTCGTCTGTATTCGTCTGTTTTGCTCTATAAATATAATTCTCTTTTTATTACATTCAGTCACTGTTGCATAAGAGCTAATTCAAACATAAATGGCTTTTGTTTCCCATCCGAGATATGTTTCCTTACAGAAGTATTGTTTGTCTTTAATATGTTACAATTATAACTTGAGTTTCATAGTTTTAAGACTGAAAGAAGATATACAGTAAATACATTGAGTTCAACTTATACCCTGAAATTTTGATCAATAGGAGGACAAAAAACCCTTGAGATCAATGGTAATTGTCTCTTATTAGGTGGAAATTCCTTCCTGACTTTACTTACGGCAATTAGACTTGTTTTCTGGATCAACATTGCATTATGGCATCTAGTACCCGTAACATTCTTCTTGTCATAATCATCTATTCCTCTTTTAATCCATCATGTTATTTTGTTTGCCTTGTCAGCTGCCGCCTGGTACTGGTCACTAAGGTAGAGTTTACTGTCTAAAAGCTTTTTTCAGTGACCATTCTACAAAAGGTTTTACTAAGTACATAGCTGTACATTTTGCTTCCCCTGCCAAAGTGCAGAACCTTTCCTTTATCCACATTAAAAATTGCCATAGCTCACCCAAAGTCTTCACAAATCCCACTATAGTTAAATTATCCTCCTCTATGTTGTAGAGTGTGTTATCATCTGCAAATATTGAAATTCTGCTCTGTATGGCCCCAGCAAGGTAATTAATAAATATGTTATAAAAAGAAGAGGGTCCAATACTGACCCCTTTGGTAACCCACTGTTAACTGATCTATAGAGTTTTATTAATAATAACCCCTGCCAGCTGTTAACAGAGTTACACATATTTTTCCCTGGTCTCCTGCTTCTCATAGTAGGTAATTGTGGAACTGGAAGCCGCAGACATGCAGGAAGACATCCTGAAGACCGCAAGCAGGTATGTAACTGTAGAACTAGACGTTCAGACAGGTTGTAAAGGCACTACAAGCCGCAGACAAACAGGAGACATCCTGTTACCGCAGACAGATTGCTGTGTACAAACTAAAAGTCTTTACACCAAGATACAGGTGTGTCTTGGAAAACTTTACAAAGGCCCAGGAAGTTCATCACCTGGGAGCCCGACGTAGAGCATAAGAAACTATAGTGCGAGCCCAGACCAGGAAAGGTGTGTAACATCCAGTCTAGTACTTATCGCTTCGTAAAAACTGATCATTAGTTTGTCAGGACTGATCCGTCATAAATGGGGATGATTGAATACCTCAAATATTCAGCAATGCCCATATTCGCCGAATAGGTCTCTGCTATTCGACTATTTGTGAATATTCAATGCGCAATGTAAGTCTATGGGAAACCGAATAGTTGCCGAATAGCAACTATTCGGCCTTCCCATACACTTACATTGCGCATCGAATATTCGCATAGCAGCGAACTATTTGTCGGATATTCGCAAAGCCAAATATTGCTGAATATTTGTGAAATTCGATCATCCCTAGTCATAAACCTTTGTTGTTGGGTTATGGGGTTATTTTTGTTGAAATACTCCAGGATAGCATTTCTTAGAAAACCCTCAAAGATTTTGTCCACAATCAAGGTTACACTTACCGGCTTATAGTTTGACCCAGTTTTAATATTGACACCTTGTTTGCTATCCGCCAGTTTTCTGAAACAATCTCTGTTATTATGGAATCATGAAATATTAGAAATAATGGTCTGTCTTTCTTGGTACTGCAGAACTCTGCGTTGTACACCATCAACGACCAGAGGTTTGTCTATTTTAGTGTTTTTGAGATGGCACCGTACTTCTTGTTGGGTTAAACAGGTGACCATTAAATTTATCAAAAACCAAGGAATGTGGTAAAATTGCAAAACAAACAACTAAAAAAATATAATTCAGCTTGAGTTTTCTGAGTTTTGTTTTTAAGGTGTTCATTTTGTGGTAGAAATGACCTTGCAAAATGATTGTCCAGGACCACGACACTACACTTATGATGATGTCAAACATGTACAGTATTGTAGTTTTTTTTATCTTAAGTGAAAAAAATAATAACTTTGTAAAAAAAACCTTTTTGAGTCCAGTAAATTTTAGATTATTCTGGCAATGGAGCTGTGTGAGGGTTTTTTTTATGCACAGGAATTTTATGTTTTAATTGATATCTTCTTGGAATGATACAGCTTATTTTTATTGCAATTTTTAAGGGGTGAGCAGCAACTAAAAGAAAAAATATTTTAATTGCGATTTTTTTTTTTTTTTTTGTAAATAGGGTGTTGAATAATTTAATATTTTTATACATCGGATTTTTATGGATGTAGCAATATCAAATATGCTTCTTTTTATTTCTTTAAGATACTGGGGAAAAAAAGGTCCCTTTAGAGGACTAGAACCGGCGTTCATCTAATCATTTATACAGTATAATGCAATATAACCATAAAGCAGTATATAGACCAAGTAATGTTTTCCCATGAAGTTAGCCACAGGTAAGTCATTACAGATTGGAAAGATGGCAGTCATGGAAGCCTTAAAGGGGTTGTTCACTACTAGGGCATCCATTTCTGATTCCAAATGTTTCTCCCAAGTTAAATAAAAAAGCCTGCACTCATCTCCCATACTAGTACACGTTGTTGTGGCTCACGGTGGCGGGACTCATGTGACGTTATTGTATCACCCACGGGGCAGGGGTTAAATTACTCGTCGGGGGGATGTCACAGGTGGCCTTGCCTGGCTTCGTGGCCCCGAGCTGTACACAAAAGGGGAATGGATGAAGATGTTGGGAGTTGTCTCGTGATGCCACCTGCGGTATGCGGCCAGGGATTAGCCGCCACTGCGGTCGCAGTCCTCTGGTGTCACAGCTAGGATAGATCAGGTGAAGCTAGGCCCCAGGGAGGATGATGGTGGTAGTAGTGTCCGTTGGCGCGGAAGCGTGGGGCACCAGCACCGAAGGACGGACACGGCAGTTGCAGTTCCAGGTCTTTACTCACTGTCCTTGGTTGCCCGGGGCTACCGGTCTCTGTCGTGATGGGCTCCAGCCGATCCCGGATAAGTTAGAAGTAGCTACCGGTATTTAAAAGTGTCCTTTCCCAAGGAATGCCCCTTCAGAAGTGAGGAACCCAGGCTGAGCTTCCCGCTCCAAGCCTCAGGCTCCGTGAAGAAAAAAAAGGAAGAAAGTGGTGTTGTGCTGCCAAAACTGAAGTCCCGACTTGACTGAAGATTGTGTGAAGGTTGCTCCTACTTCTACCCCAAGTGGTGCCCGCCCCCCAAGTGGTTGTCCTAGTGACTGGGAAAGTCCCATGCCTTGTGATGGCCACCCCCCAGCCTACCCTAGTCCAGTCCCCAGTGAGAAGGTACCTAAGCTGTATGTAAGGTGAAATGTGGAAACACCGGTGATTAAGCCCCTCCTTACCCGAGATAAATACTGCGTCTTAAGTGAGATGGAGTACCCTGAGGCGACTGAATCCTCAGGGGCGCCACATTATGACATCTTGAAAGCTCCGAATCCAATCAGCATTGGCTTCTATCTCCCTGACTTTGTACAAATTAGTTAATCAACTGGAAGGGAGAGCTGCAGCTGCCTCACACTTTCTGTTTATTGATCCTGTGCCCAAAGGTGGTGCCCTGACACCATGAGCCCTTGCACCACTGCACCTTGCGCCGGCCGAGAACGTGAGTTTTGGCATTTTTATTTTACCTGGGGGAAACATGTGGAATCAAAAGGGGTTGCCCCAACCCCTTTAAACAGGCCCCTGGGTGCCAAGACAAACCATTGACTCCCCTTGCATCGATGTGGGCTAATAGAATCCTGTGCCAAACAGTGCATGCAATAGTGATCACGGTATTATAATGCTGTTGTCAGTGATTGAATGCGTTTTTACATAATTTATTTTTTTCTCTATAATTCCTCACTACCATCTTGCGTTAGTTCACTGAATCCTTTATTTTTGTCATTTATTGCGCCCCTTACAGCTCTATTTAGCCATTGTAGATTTCTCCTATTTCTAGCTTGTTTATTCCCAAGGGGTGTATATATTGTGCACAGCTCCTATTCAGGATGCTTATAAAAATGTTTTTTAAGGACATTGTCTGTTTATTTCTGAGGACAATGCCCAAGTTTGTGGCATTTTGCCAACAAAAATTCGCCTTCCTGAAAGGTTGTGTCCTTGTATCCCTTCTACTATATATCCTATTAAAGGACACATGAAAACTTATTATTTTTTGATCACTATTATCCAAGTGACCCCCCCCCGTATATTTGATATTCTGTCTCTGCTATTTAGTAATATTAGGTCTAGCAGTGCCCCCCTCTTTTTGGGTCCTGCACCAGTTTTGAAAGCTTATTGTCTTTTACTATTGTCGGTTTCCTTTGCTGGACTTGCAAGTTTCTGATCCACAATTTTTATCAGGGCAGTTGAAGTCCCCCATATTGATGACTTGTCTCTCATTTTCTGCCTCATCTATTTGCTTTCTTAGGATTTTTTTTTTGCCGCATCCATTATACTTGGAGACTTATAACAAACCCCTAGCTATATATTATTATTCTTTTTTCCTCCCCTTGTCTCCACCTATAGGGACTTGATGGGTTTTAGGGATAATTTTACATATAAGCAACTGTCCCTCTTCCCATCGCTTATTTGTACGGTCATTCCTTAACAAGCTATAGTCCCATAAATTAATATCCCATTCATAGCTGTCATCCAGCCAGGTCTCTGTTATCACCACAATGTCATATACTTTTTCAATCATAATTCTAATTCCTCCATCTTGTTGGTGAGGTTTCTGGCATTGGTATACATGAACTTTATGTATTTTTAGAATCCTCCATTCCTCCTCATTATTGTAACGTCTCCACCCATTACACCCTCACTTTTATTACTTTGCCCAAGATCACTATCTACACTATCTTCTCCTTCTACTTCTATACAGTAATTGCCTCCCTTGCCCTACTCCCATGCCCTAACCTCTTGTCAGTATTTATACACATAAGTAATGGCAAGTGTGTAATGCTGCTTTAATACTGATTAGACCATTGCTTTGCTTGTAGAAATTAATTTCTGCAAGTTAGAAAAATTCATGCTATAATTTAAAGTTAATTAACTGTAAGAGCAGCGGGGTGGACCACTGCGTTTACAGCTCTCCTGGCTCTTTCCCTAGTCCCCATCTGCACCTATTACTGGTCTCTGATTGACTGATAGGTCATTTTTGCTTCAGTGACATTGCTCCCTGCCCAAAATTTTGGGCAAGTGCCATAATTTCCTAGGGTTTTCTCCACAGAGGGTGTGGCGCATGCGCAGATCGATTGTTATCGGGATATTTCTGCATGTGCAGTTCCCCAGGCAATGATGCCCCTTATACAAGATTGTGGATAAACACGGCACTTCTGGGTGGTCGGTGCTTAAGTAGGATCCAGTCCCGTATGTAGCAAAGAGAAAATATGTGGCACTGAAAAAGTTAAATAAACTGGTATTTTATTGAGTAAGCCTCACCAGATACAGCGCAGAGGTTTTGGTCTAACATAGACCTTCATCAGTGTGCAGTTTAGACTGTGATCTACTCAGCTTGTGAGGGAAGGTAGTGCTGATGTAGAAGTGCTTCTGCCACACAGCAGTGGATGCCGTGATCTACACCAGCGCTTCTTTCACTCACAAGCTGAGCAGATCATCTACACTGCACACTGATGAAGTCTGTACTATATCTGGTCAATCTTATGTGACGTCCTGGACCCCAGGGGTTACAGGTAATAACACCTACCACATTACACACACACCCCCACCCCCTGTGAGGACACACCCATCACCCGAAAGGGAGACCTGATGCCTCCCTCAGGGCCAGTAGGGCACACCAGGTGGGCGGAGTCAGGCAGAAAGGCACACCCACCGAGGAGACTACTGTCCTGAGGCAGGAAGTACAAACAGTTGAGAGTGTGACAGTGAGAGGAGCGGAGTTGTAGAGCTGTCAGGGACCCGGTAGGAGCCTGGGCCCCTTGAAACATCAGGCAGACAGACGGTGGTGGCTGTCTGCAGGAGTACCCGTACAGCAACCGGCAGAATCGTAGGGACCGGGCCAGGGTTGGAGCCTGCCGGCCCTGAACCGGGGAGTCAACTATGTACCGGAGCACCAGAAACCGGGTACTCAGACCCCGTCCTAGCTTAGAAGCCACTGAGTCTAAGCAAATTGACTGATTGCTGGCTGAACCTCACGGGTTCATCCACCCCAAAGTCCCGAAAGAAGGCAAAAGCCCACCGATTCCGGGTGAGTGCCACCGCCAAGGGCCAAACACCCGACGGGCCAGCGCCTGCGGGCAACCGAGGGCTCCTCCGGCAACTCAACGCCGGGGAGTGGGCTACCACTGTCCAGGCAGGGGAGCCGAAAAACCACACAAGAGGTGCAAGGGAAAAGGGGCCACCATCAACCTCACGAGGGACACTAGCAGCCGGCTGCGGGACCCGACCATACCCGAACTTTATTTTACCAGTGACTCTGAGTGTGAATTAATCGTGAGTACACCAGTGCCATCTGGGCACGACACTGCACCGCAGCACGGCACCCTACACCCCGACAACAACACCGTCGCCAGCGAGCCCCTCACCACCGGGCCCCGGGACACACCGCCGTTACCCACGGAGGAGCTAACATCTAGGCTGCGGCCGCAACACCGATCCCGAATGAGCCCGCCTTCACTCCAGCCGCATCGGTGGTGCATTCCCTTAACCACGACTCGTGGGTGGCGTCATGACCCGTAGGACGACAGCGCTGCCCACCCGGCTGCGCGCCTCGTCCCGCACCACCACCACCCTACCGCCTTCCCCCCTTAACAGAGCGACGTGGCCCCTGGTCCGGAGGCGCTCGTGCCACCGACAACCCGAGCCCGGACCTCAAGCAGCTCGGCCCGAGCAAGCGAAAGAAGCGGCCGGGCCCCTCTCAGGGCGGTACACTTACTTAATAAAATACCAGTTTGTTCAACTATTTGAGTGCCAAGTATTTGCTCTTTTCTTGTACAAGATTGACCTGTCAGTAAGAGCATGGTGGCAGGTGGTAAGTGGGGACTAAGGAGAGGCAGGAGAGCTGTAAGTGCAGTCTCTCCTCACCACACTTATGGCTCATTCTGTCACTCAACTAGCTGCCTTATTGTCCTACACCTCCATGCTACGATCCTCCTCTACATCTACCCCAGTGACCACCTACTCAGTGAGCAGCAAACTCTTACATATTGTCTATAGATCTCAGTGTTGTCAGCTGCTCATTAGATCCTCTACCTGGGCTTCCAAATACACTTTGTGCACATACCTAGCACAGCAGTCTGCTCCCTCAAATGAGAGTTCAAGGATTGTATACATGTGACAAGAGGTACACTGGATGGCATTGTCAACCTTTTAACTGATGAGGATTGCACAGATAGAAACATAAAAATATATGCAAACACATACAATCAGTGAATTAATGCAAGTCACTCCATTCTAAAGTACCTAAATCTATTAACTGAAAATCAAATCACAAACTTAAGGCAAAACACACTTTGGAACAAAAAACTTGCAAACATGCTCACTCGCTTTTTTAGATGCTTTTCTTATAATTAATTACCATGCACCCATTAAACTGCAATATTTAGTCTAATAGATTCTAGATATAAGTAATATACAAATCACTAAATATGATAATATATTGCATGGTAAAGCCTTCGATTACACTAATAATAACTGCAGAATTAATATCTGTATTCACACCACATTCTTAAATGTGTCATATGTGGAAATGAAAAGCTTAGTGAAGGTTGAGGAGTCCAATGACTGCATTTTTTTTCTCTTTAAAAATCCTTTACATTCTCAGTAAAGGAAGTATTTTGATTTTAAAGTATACAGCTTAGGCTGGCTTAGGTTACGAGCCATCTCTGCAGTGACTGGTTTCCCAGGCAAGGAGTGCAAGCTCCTTGCAGTTCAGTTGACGAGCGCTGCTCTAAAGCTGGCTCCTGCACTTCTGTGGTGCTACTGAGGAGCGCACAGTTCAGGCCAGCAACTCAGTCATGTCACAAGCCCAAACTGAGAATCAAAAAATGGCTACACAAACCCCACTAAAACAATAAATCTTATTTAAAAAACTCCAAGGAACTAATCTGAGATGCAGTCAAGTTTATGAAAGATACTTATTTGTTAGCATGCACGCGGACAAAATTTTTAAAAAAACCCCACAGGTGCAGAACAGGAGGGAGTAACGACAACCAAATATTGTGATTTGTTTTCCCTATTCAGACCTTGTTAGCCCATACTAGCTGTGGAGGTAGGTACCTGATAACATTCACATGGCATCATCACTCTACATGAAATGATCCTAGAAAGGTCCTGTTGCATGTAATACCTAGTCATAAAAATACCCAAAACAACAGTTCCCAGGCAATAAAAAGAATAAAAATGTAAGGATGGAATATTGATTTATAGAAATATACGAAAAGACTGAAGCTACAGTATGCACCCAGGTCACTTGCACACCTTGTCAGATACATGCTCTCAAAATAGAAGTATGAAAGAAAATCCCACATGTAAGGACAAAGAAGAGTCAGTACTAAAATAGTAGTGAGTCTAACAAAGAAAAAATGTAATAACCATGGGCTACTGTGTCTTACTTATCATGTAACGTGCATCCAGATACATACATTGTCCCATATATTCTCCCATAACAAAGAGTCCACACAGGAAGTCCGAAAAGGACAAGGACAACACCAAGTGGTCCTCCAGACAGAAAGTCCAAAAAAGGAAAGGACAACACCAAATAGTCCACCAGACAGGAAGTCCAAAAAAAGAAAGGACAACACCAAGTGGTCCACCAGACAGGAAGTCCAAAAAAAAAGAAAAGGACAACACCAAATGGTCCACCAGACAGGAAGTCCAAAAAAACAGAAAAGGACAACACCAAATGGTCCACCAGACAGGAAGTCCAAAAAAAGGGAAAGGACAACACCAAATGGTCCACCAGAGAGGAAGTCCAAAAAAAAAGAAAAGGACAACATCAAATGGTCCACCAGAAAGGAAGTCCAAAAAATAGGAAAGGACAACACTAAATGGTCTACCAGACAGGAAATCCAAAAAACAGAAAAGGACAACACCAAATGGTCCACTATTTGGTTGTTTCTTAAATCCACAATAATGAATAGTAAAAGAGTACTTGAAATGAATCCATTGTCCAGATAATTCATATACCGCAATATACAAGTATAAAGCTGTCGTCCATTGTCCTGATGTGTTCTTCTCAAGGTTTTGAGGTTCATCAGAGGACTTGCTTAAGACAAGCAGATAGAAAGCGCTAACTGAGCGCTTGGTTGCTTCCTTGGCCACAAAGTAGGAAGGTGGAATGGAGCATGCGCACAGGTCTTAAAGCGGCTAGAAGAGATAATGTCACTTCCTCAGTGACAGATGCGCTACTGCTGTATAACGGCAGAGGGAAAACAGGAGCAGACATATACAGCCAGAGGCCAGTATCTGTGATAAAGATGACATGATAGGTAATGATATGATATCTGAAGATAAAGGGAAGATATGAATTAGGTTAATCGTATTAATACCAACATATTCTTAGAAATGACATGAATCCATGAAAAATGTATAAGTGATAATAGAGTATTATTTTAATAGATATTTTATAACGGAGAGCATATCATGCAATTCATATCAAATATATACCTGATGGGTCCAATGCTCCCTAATATCATACAATAAAAGTACAGAGATAGAAAATATAATGAAAAACAATATAGGTTAAATGCATTGTCCTGTATAGCACTATATATAGTAAAAACAAACAATATTTTTAAAGCTAATTAGCAATTTGAACATCTCATAAAATATGTTGAGTTCATGTAAAAGATAGGTAAAAAAAAAAATTGGTAATGATACTATTAATTTAACCAGTCCTAATAACTGACATGGTCAACTTAGGCGGGCTTTGCACACTACGACATCGCAGGTGCAATGTCGGTGGGGTCAAATTGAAAATGACGTACTTCCGGCATCGCATGCGACATCGTAGTGTGTAAAGGCTCGATGATACGATTAACAAGCGCAAAAGTGTCGTAATCGTATCATCGGTGCAGTGTCGGCGTAATCCATGATTACGCTGACGCGACGGTCCGATGTTGTTCCTCGCTCCTGTGGCAGCACACATAGCTGTGTGTGAAGCCGCAGGAGCGAGGAACATCTCCTACCGGCGTCACTGCGGCTTCCGTAGGATATGCGGAAGGAAGGAGGTGGGCGGGATGTTTACATCCCGCTCATCTCTGCCCCTCCGCTCCTATTGGCCGCCTGCCGTGTGACGTCGCAGTGACGCCATACGACCCGCCCCCTTAATAAGGAGGCGGGTCGCCAGCTAGAGCGACGGTCGCAGGACGGATGAGTCCATGTGAAGCTGCCGTAGCGATAATGTTCGCTACGGCAGTTATCACAAGGATATCGCAGCTGCGACAGGGGCGGGGACTATCGCGCTCGGCATCGCAGCATCGTCCTGAGATGTCGCAGCGTGCAAAGTGCCCCTAAGTCTTACATATCAATGCTGATTTCCCCCCAAAAGGATAATGAACAATAGCAGAAGTAGCAGAGGAGGTCATTAGAACAAAATGGCCAAACTGGACTGTTCACCAGCCCAAAGTGCCATTCTGCAAAAGTATACCACCCTTTAGCAAAGTAGGAATCCTGGAGACAGAGGAGTGGTTTGCTTGTGAGGAGCAGACATAAAAAAGTCCCTTTAACATTTTATAAACAAACTGGAAGGCAAAAGAAGCACAAATAGGGTTTTATCCGAGGGGTGGTATGGAAGAGCAACACTGAGGGTGCTTACCTTGAGGGGTTGTGAGAGTCACAACCACTAAATGCACATGTCAGACCACCGTCTGAGCCCCACGTGAAACCAGATAAATCGCATAAGAAAGGAACAAATGCCGCTCTGCCGAAGTAAGGAACAATCCAAAGGATTCTTTACAGAGACTATTTCTACGTGTTTTGGAGAATCTTTCTTCTTCTTCAGGAAAAAAATCACAATCACATCATGTGATTTTTCCTAAAGAAGGAGAAAGATACTACGAATCACAAAAAATAAAGTCAATGCAAAGAATCCTTTGGATTGTTCCTTACTTCGGCAGCGTGGCATTTGACCCTTTCTTATACTGTACTATTTACCTTTAAGATTTTATGTAATTCCTTTAATATGAAGAAACAACAAAAAAGAAAGATCAGGTTAGTTCGAGATATTATTTCTTTAGTCTTGTAACTAGACAACATATGTGTCATGACTTTAGCTTGACTCTGACATGGTTAAGTCAGGTGGCAGGGGTCTGTTCTGTTGTGCCGTGTTCCGTGACCCACTTTATTATGGTGTGGAGACCTCTGAAATGTCACCAGTAATAGTTCCTGCTCTGCAGTGTGCGCAACTGGTACTTGTGAGTTAGCCCTGAGCCGTCCCGCTACCCAGCTTACCTCTCCCTGACCTCTGTTTCCCTTGTACTGTTTGTCTGCCCTGTCTCCTAGACTCCGGTCGCATTCTGTGTTTTGGTCCCCTACCCCTCTTTTGTACTTACTTGCTCTACCAGCCTCAGACCTAGGTTTCATTTCCTAACCACAGCTCTGCTTCCCCTTTTCGGCTTTTGATGTGACCTCTTGGCTTCTGACCCTCGTGCTTCCACCTGTTTACGGCTTGCTCACTCCTTTGTTCAGACATGACTTACTGGTTAAGACTTAGGCTTGCTGACTACCCTTTCACTGGTGCGTATGCCCCCTTGTGGGCTTTAGTCTAACTGCTCTTTGGAGTTCTATCTCGATTCTGCTTCTGCACCCCCTGGTCGAAACCTGACAATGTGCTATCTGGTTGTTTGTCTCACTAGCAGTCCAATTCCAGTACAGGATGACCTACTTTTCCAATAGAACGTTAGATCTACTCCTTGAAATGATGTGGTGATACAAACTGGAATAGTGGGTATAAAATATATCTATATAGGGAGTCACCAAAGAGTAACAAACGGGCAATAAACTGGTGAAACAGAAACAGGCAGATATTAGGAAGTTTGCAGGGTTCTGGTCTGGCAGCCAAGGAATACGGATGGAGCAACGTACTGCAATTCTTTTTTTATCATTTCTACAAAGGAAAATCAACAATTTAAAAAACGTAGTGTTACATTTCAGCTCACCCTCTTATCTATAATTTAAGAATCTACATATCACTTGAGAGTTTTAAGATGTCCAATTATATTGGATAATTATTGATGAAAATATTCAATTTCCACTAAGCCAAACATTCGTTGTAAGAAATTGAATAATGAATGATTATTTTAGCCGCTTGATCGCACACCATCATTGTCTGGAACAAAGTCAGTCATGTTTGAAATTTTCATCCAATAGTTAGACCAAAGTTGTGCAAATGATTACTCAGGCATGAATGATTTTACTTTGAAAGATCTTTTCCAGAAAGATAGTTATACTTTGCTCTTGTCATTGAACATGTATGGCTAATTCGATTGACTTTATTTTCATATATGTTGACATATCAATCATTTACCCCAAAAAACTTTCATGAACACTTGTTAAACCATCAAGCTATATTTAATATGTTTTGTGACTTTAGGGTGTGTATACATATTGGATGTAAGTAAGCGAAACACATTGAGTTTGTCAGGATCAGCAACAATGATGGCATGTATAGAGATTAGACCATCATATTTAAAGGGTTTTTCCCATGTGGTGTCCTGAGCAGGACAAAGCTTTACAGTCTCTCACTTCCTTGTTTTTTTTTGGGGGGGGGGTTCGGAAACACCTCTTTCAGCGACATTTCTGGTCCTACTGTTGAGCTTCTGTAATACATTAGTAGTCTTTTAGTGCTTATCTTGAAGCCTATATAATTATCACTATTTTTGAGTATAGAGATAATGGTATATGGACAATCAAATGATTAGGAAAGTGAGAGCAATTTTTAGGAGAACTGCTCTGGAAAATACCAATGCTAGGGGCTTGAAGCTAGTGATTTTGGATGACTGATAACAGCAGCTCTGTCATTTTCTAAAAGGGGAAAGGAGGTGATGTCACGAGTGTGTCACAGTTGACAGACAGTCCTATGGTGTCCTGCTGTAGAAGGTCACAGTGTTTGGCTTCACAAACTGCTCCCGGACATTCTATTCTTCTTGTTGTGGTGTGCATGGTATCCTATGTATCTTCTCTGCTTGGGGATATCCCTTTCCTTTTATGACCCAGTGGATATCCTTACCTTTCAGTGTGAATCAACATCACTGCAGTTTGTGTCCTTAAATACCCACATTTCCCCTTTGCTTTGCTTTGTGTTTGCTGGTGATATAGTTATATTCCTATACAGGCCTTGGATGCAAGTAGTCAGCTTGTATTCATCTGAAGAAACATTGTTTTTTTGTTGCTGTACCCCTCCCAGATTCATCCTGGAGATGAGTTGTTTGCATAATTACCCTGTGTGTTCCTTGTGTGTTTTTTAGAACTTAGTGGGGTTGACTAAGTGCTCATCTCATCCATATTCCTACCTAAAGCCCAGTTTAGGGTCAGCAAGTGCCAGGGATCCTGCCCGGCGCATAGGTGCAGAACCTATATAGGGTGGTAAGGGAAGCCAGGGGCCAGTGGAAAGGTTTGGGCAAGGTCTGCATCGCTCCCTTCCCTAGACACAGGGTTTCCCTTCCCTGTCGCTCCTACAATTGTTACTTCCCCATACCTAGCATGACAGGTGAAAAGCCAACTGCTGTATAGAAATCAATTGGCTGGAGAGAGGTGGCTGGCATCTCATGAATTAACTCCAGACCCATGGAAATACCTATATTCAGCCAGGCTCTAGTGGTCTGGCTCCATGGCAACAAGCTGTAAACTATGTAAGATAAATGCTCTCAGGAGAATTATAGCAGATAGAAAATGCAAATCAATTGCAAATTTTCTTCCTTTCATGCTAACTAAAGCGATTTAATAAAATGAAAATACATCTTTAAGTTCTCAATACATGTCAGATAAATGTTTTCAGAGCCTATCTATTTCAGCAGGATGTGTATGAAGATGTGCTGACCCTTATCAAAAGCAAAAGACTGATCGGGCATGTTAGATTTCCACTTGCCTTAACTCTTTTTCCTGCAGGGGATACACCAGTGCCAGAGGTGTTAGACAGTGACATATTCCTCTCTCTCCTTTAAAAATGCATTTTTAATTTTTTATTCTTGCTATGGAAATTAATTTATGTGTCCATAAACAGGGCTTGGGGTCCTTTTACATGACCAGATAAATTGCCCGTAACGAGCGCCAATCATTGATAAAGCAATCTTTATTTACTAACATTTGCATATTCCAATTATTAGGAGTGTTTTGTATGAACGATCATTCTAACAATCCTTTATTTCCCCCTCCTGTTATTATTCAATTGACTTTTATGTCTGTATAATAGAAGCCATGAATCGATAAATGAGAGAATGATCCATTTTTGGCTTGATCGCTTGATATGTTCTAACTGGGCAATGATCGGGAACAAACAGTGGTTCAGGTGATCATCTCCCTGCGTAAAAAGACTTTAACATAAGTATCATAAGAAAAGAGTCAATTTTAATGTCCTCGTACAATAAGAAAAGGAAACAATACAAGAGAGTAATTGTTATTAGAAAATGAGGTTGGAATTTTACAGAGCTCGCGTCCTTTTGCAGGCCTTGCAATGAAATCACGTAAACTCTCCCTTTCTGAGTGTTTGCCAATATAGAACCATTTGTCAGTTTGGTAGAAAAGCATTTAAGGCAAATAAAACATAAGAGAAGACAATGGAATTCTAATGTGACAGAAAATGAAAATGTGCCTCTAAAGTAATTGAAAGAAAATGATGATTATTGTCAAACCCTATGATAAGAGTGTGAAAATGTCATTCAAGACTGATTAGTGTAATCCAAGATGTTGACAGACAATCTGAATGACAAGAAAACATATTAAGTCCTGAAAAGAAATCTGACATCTAACTACTCGAGGGAGCTGGATTCAGGGACGGAGCTGGAGGAAGCTGGTGGAGCACTTGTCTCAGCGCTAAATAGGGAAGTGGAGGGGACACACGGTAAAACTCCCCCCTTTATTTCCTACATGTGCTATTATAAAGGAGAATTCTCATCTCATACAATTATTGCATTTCCACAGGGGTTGTCGAGGATAAAAAAGAAAATAACAGTAGTTAAAATAATTTAAAATGCATTGTTTACCTATTTAATACCCCTATGGCAGTTCACGTGCCCTACAAGCCAAAGTGACTGCTTACACATGTGATTGGCTGCAGTTGTCACATACATTATGGAAATAATCTCATCGCTACTGGATCTGTTGCAACCACTAGAGTTATGACAATGGAGTAGTGGGGGAAAAATACACCCTCCAGTAATAAAGCACCATATTATGCCAATAACACCAACATTTACAAAACAGTATGAATATAAATACCCTAAAATTCAGGTTCGAAGTTCAAATGAGTTATGAGCGCAAACCACTCAAGTGAGCAGCACTGTGCTGGGGTATGAGTTATGCTCGGATCTATGTGAGCCACATGCAGTGTTTCATCGGCTCACAGTGGGGGTAAAATCAGCGTGATCTGATGTAATCTACACACAAAAATTTTAAAAAAATGAAAAACCCTGCCTACCGACCGTCGTAAGTGTTCTATTTTACGGCTGGGTGCATGAGACACAAACTGTCCAATTACTGACTTCCATTGAGGTTCAGGTCGAGTCAGGGTCACAAACTGAACCTTATCTAAAGTATGGCTGTACCTGCTGAACCAAACTTCCAAAGGTCCGCTCATCTCTAGTTCTAAGTGTGCAATATGCTTGGGATTGTCAAACTGGATCATTGCCCTGGGTGAAGAAATGCCTAAATTCAGATCTAAAAACATCACTAAAAAACAATGTGTAAAGGCCACGTCTCACTAAGCGACATCACTAGCAACATCGCTGCTGAGTCATGTTTTTTGTGACGTAGCAGCGATGTTGCTAGCGATGTCGCTGTGTGTGACATCCAGCAACGACCTGGCCCCTGCTGTGAGGTCGCCGGTTGTTGCTGAATGTCCTGGACCATTTTCTTTAAAGACGATGTCCTGCTGGGCAGGAGCATCGCTATGTTTGACACTGACAGGGTCCCAATGATAGCAGAGATCATTATACAGGTCGCTACTGCGACCTGTGTCGTTACTGAGTCGTTGGTAAGGCCTGACAGTGTGACATCTCACCAGTGACCTCCCAGCGACTTACCAGAGATCCTTATCAGGTTGCATCATTTTCGGGATCGCTGGTAAGTCGCTAAATGTGACGGGGTAAGTCACATATTCAAAGACAAGTAAAAATATTCTACTCCTTTACAAAAGTGCACAGTGCACAAGAATATACAACAGCCACCTAGAAAACCAAAGCCTTAAGTCCCCATCACATTTAACGACTTACCAGCGATCCCGAAAAATGTGACCTGATAAGGATCGCTGGTAAGTCACTGGGAGATCGCTGGTGAGATGTCCCACAGTCAGATCTTACCAACAATGCAGTAACGATCAGCGACCTGTATAACGATCTCGGCGGGTGTTGGGACTGTGTTAGGAGGTTGTTGGTAGGCGTCAAACACAGCAATGCGTCCTGCCCAGCAAGACATTGCCTTTAAAGAAAATGGTGCCAACCATTCAGCAACGACTAGCGATCTCACAGCAGGGGCCTTATCGCTGGTAGGTCTCACACATAACGAGATCGCTGTGCGTCACAGAAACGGTGATGCAGCAACGATCTCGTTAGCGATCTCGTTAGCGATCTCGTTGTGTGTGACGGGGCCTTTAGAACTGATAAGGTTTAACAAATGATGTCACCATTTGTTTACCTTACCTATTTCCAGGATACCAAGGAGCACATAAAAGTGTCCTGGGAAACATTTGTCGCCAACCCCAAAATATTCTTCAACAAAGAAACTGAAAAGTGATGGAATTGGCACACTCAAAATGAATCTAGGTGAAATGGCGTAAGACGATGAGGGAAAGGCTAAGCTATTTAATGCTTTCTTTTGTACAGTATACTGATGAGCAAAGGTTAACAATGTTTTGAACTTTTGACTTTCAGGCTCCACATCTCACCATCTACTACAGCTTTGAGCATGAGACTACCTTCATATTATAAACAATCATCTTGGTTATCGCATACAAAAATTTGACTTGCAACTATTTAGCATATGATTAGTTATGCTGATTCTTGTCATGTCACTGCATTGTTACTGTTTTAATCCTGGTGATGGAAAAATCTTTTCCTTCCTGTATACAGGACGACATAGTGTTCCAGCAGGACAATGACCTGAAACATATGTCGAGATTGTCATATAAATAGTTCAATGACAATGAAGTAGAGGTGCTAGAATGGACCCCACAGTTGCCAGACCACAACCCAATCTAACACTTGTGGGTAGAGTTGAAGAAAAAGCTATATACATACTCAAATGAATCGACCAATATGCACCAACATTGGGAACGTGTAGAAGAGACCTGGAATTTGATTTTTGTCAAATCGGTTTGCTTGAATCTGATTGAGAGCCCAGAAGGATTCAGGTAATGTTGAAAGCCAAAAGTGGATTTACAAAATACTAACAAAATAATGAAAATGAAAATTTAGATTTTTAGGAGCAAAACAGTAACAGTGCAGTGACATGACAAGAATCTGCATAACTGATCATATACTAAATAATTGCAAATCAAATTGATGTATGATATAGCCAAGTTGATTGTCTATGAAATGAGCATAGTTTCATGATCAAAGCTGTAGTGGATGGTAAGATATGAAGCCTGAAAGTCAAACGTTCAAAACATTGTTACCCTTTTACTCGTCAGTATATTTACACTAGAAAATCAAATGACAGATGACATGATCAGGGACACAATAAATTCTACATTAAATGTCACTGACGTAACGCAGCAGGAAGAATAGCGCCACCTCAAAATCACTAAATTAGACAAATTCCCGGGCATACATGGCATACACCCACAAGTGCTCCAGAAAATAAGTACCATGGTATATAGACCCTTATTTCTAATATTTAAGGATTCCATAATAATATGGTCTATCCCACAGGAATGGTGCATAGAAAATGTAGTGGCAATACTGAAAAAGGGGGGCAAAATCTGAGCCTGGAAATTATAGGCCAATAAGTTTATTTCTACATTGGAGAAAATCAAATAGGGTTTCCTAAGAAATGCTATCCTGGAGTATCTCACTAAGAATAACTTCATCTTGCAGCATTAACATGGGCTTATCAGGAATGTTCCCATAGGACTAATCTGATAACTTTTTGCAGCACCCAGGGTGCAGGGGGTAGTCAGGCATGGGTCTCATACCTCCTTTACTCATCACCGGGCCAGTGTGGTGGTCTGGGATGTTACGGTGGCCTGCCCGTCTTTGTGCCATGAGGTGTACACCAGTAAGGAGGGAGGATGATGGGGATTGTAGTGGAATGATTGTCGTGACGCCACCTGTGGTATGCGGCCAGAGATTAGCTGCCGCTGCTGTCACTGTCCTCCGGGGCAGATGGTAATAGCAGCCGAAGATGGTATCACTCCCCACAAGGGGAGCAAGCCCCGGGAAGGATAATATGGGGAGTAGTTATGGCGAAGGCCTTGGACTCTTTACCGGCAGCGCCAACCCGTACCTCAGTGCCTAAGTCAGATGCTGCGGTTCCAGGTGTCTTTATTCACTCTTTGTGCCGCTCGCCCGGGTAGTACTGGTCACTCGCTGTGATGAACCCCATCAACCTCGGATAAATAAGAAGCAGTTACCAGTGTTTGAAAGAAGAAAGTCCCTTTTCAGAGTTGCCCTCCTAGCCGTGAGGAACCTGGGCTGAGCGCTCCCCAAGCCGCAGGCCCTATGAAGAGAAGAGAAGAAATTGGTGGAGGTGTTGTGTCCCAGAACTGGTGTCTTGGGTAGACTGACTGAAGATTGTGTAAGTTGCTCCTACTTCTACCCCAAGTGGAACCTGCCCCCCAGGAGGCTGGCTTCAGTGACCAGGGAAGTCCCATGCCTCGTGATGGCCACCCACCTGCCTACCCTGAACCATCATCCCCTATGAGAAGGTTTCTAAGCTGTATGTAAAATGTGAATGTGGAACACCGGTGATTAACCACTTTCTTACCAGAGGTGAATATCGCTCCTTAAATAAGATGCAATACTCTGTGGCGACTGAAGCCTCAGGGGTGCCACATTTTCATGAGATGGTAAGTTCCAGACTGGACAAGGATAAAACCATAGAAGTTGTCTGTCTGGACATTTCAAAGGTGTTTGATACAGTGCCACATAAATGATTGGTACATAAAATGAAATCAATGGGACTAGGAGAGAAAAATTATCATTTGGTTAACAACTGTCTCAATGATACGAAGCAGAGGGAATACACTCTGACTGTGTCACATGTAACAGTGGGGTATGACAGGAGTCAGTATCGGGCCCTCTTCTATTTAATATAGATATTTATGACCTTGTAGTGAATATACAGAGTAGAAGTTCAATATTTGCAGATTATACTAAACTCTGCCATTTAATCCACGCATAGTAAAATAATTTATTATTACCCAAGGATTTATGCAAGCTGGATGCCTCGGGAGGAGAAAAGGCAATTAAATTTTAATGCAGATAGATGTAAACGCATTTACTTGGGCTGAGGAAATAAAATGGCCAAATATGTAGTAAATGATTAAACACTGTGTAAAACAGTCACTGACAAAGTCTTGGCCGTATGGGTGGATGGAAAACTCAAATTTAGTGGTCAGCGCCAAGCAGCTGCTGCCAAGGCAAATAAATTCATAGAATGGATTAAAAGAGGCATAGATGCTCATGACAAGAACACACTTTCATCTATAGAAATCACTTGTGCAGCCACACTTAAAATACTGTGTATAATTTTGGATACTAGTGTGAATAAGGCACATAGCTATGCTAGAGCAGGTGTAGAGAACAGCAATAAAGGTTATTAAGGTAATGGGTGAATTTCAGTACAAAAATAGGTTATCAAAGTTGGGGTTATTCATTTTGGTAAAATGAAAGTTTGGGGGGCGATCTTTTTACAGTGTACAAATATATGAAGGCACAGCACAGGTATATTTCTAATGATTTTATTACACCTAGACCTTCAGCAATCACAACGTGGCATCATATATGTCCAGAGCAGGGGCATACATAGAAATCATGGGGCCCCATATCAGAAGTTCTAATAGCCCCTCTCCCCACCCCAAATAAAAGAAATTAATTAATATTTGTCTGGGTCACATAAGAACATATGTCACAACTCATAGCCCTTACAAATTAATATTCCTTCTATTGAAGCACTTAGATTCTATTTTCATTGCACCCATAAACTATGATGCCAACACAAGTTCCCCACAAACTCTGCATGATAACCCCATAGTAAATTCCTCCACAATACCCTCGACATGCACAATATGATGACTCTACTGTACCCATCCACATTTATTCCGGTATAGTATGGTGATCCCCAACTAGCCCTCCAAACAGTATAAAACCCCCCACAAAGCCCTCTGCACAGTAAAAAGGACCGCAGGCTAACCTTCAAACTGTATACTTCCTTGCATACGGTATAATGGCCCACAAATAGACCTCCATAAAGTATGACTCCACAATAGCCCTCCAAACATTATAATGACCCCAATATAGCTGTTTAAATAGTATAAGGGCTTCCAGATAACCTTACAAATATTATAATGGGCCCCACATAGTCCTCCATATAATATTATACACCCCCCATAGTTTACCATATAGTATCTATAGCCACACATAGACCTCCTTACAGTATAATGCACCCTATAGTCCTCCATATAATAATAATAATAATAATAATCTTTACTTTTATATAGCTAACATATTCCGCAGTGCTTTACATACATCAGCAACACTGTCCCCCATTGGGTCTCACAATCTAAAATTTCCTAACAGTATGTTCTCCATATATTAGAATGCACTCCTATAGTCCTCCTTATAGTATAATGCACCCCCATTATCCTCCATATGATATAATGCACCCCCATAGTCTTACATATAGTATAATACACTCCACATAGTCCTCCATATATAATAATATACACCCCCATAGTCCTCCATACAGTATAATACATCCCATAGTCCTCCATATATTATAATGCACCATCCATAGTCCTTATTATATTATAATGCACCCCTGTAGTCTTACAAATAGTATAATACACCACCATAGTCCTCCAAATAGTAAAATGCACCCATTAGTCCTCCATATATTAAAAATGCACTCCCATAGTTCTCCGAATAGTATATTTCATACTCCATAGTCATCTATACAGTACTTTTGCTATTGGCTATCAGAGTGCTAAATAAACAGTCCCCTCTCCTCTTTCCCCTACTGCTCCAGTCTCCTTGGTGAGATGTCTGCAGCTCTGCACATCTCTGCCCAGTGGGCACGCAGTAGTAACGTCATCGTGTCCACTGCACTGAGACGTCAGAGCGCACACATAGCAGGGGAATGATAGAGGAGGGACCAGTGTGCTCCCTCTGTCATCATTGTATGGGCATCTGCAATGTCAATAAAGTGAAAAGAGGGATGCTGGGCAGTGGGGCCCATTGCCGGCACTGGCACTGGCTCTCACGACTTACGGGCTCCATAACAGCCAATGGTCCAGAGGAAAGAAGGTTAAATCATAATCACACATGGCAATTCTTTACTGTAAGAGTAATGAACTGTGGAACTCTCTGCTATATCATGTTGTAATCGATTCACTAAAAGTCCCATGAGGACCTGGATGCTTTTCTAGAAAAATATAATATTACAGGTTATAGATAGTAGATTCTGTGATGGTACGTTGATCCAGTCTCATTGCCGTATGTGGCGTTAAGAATGATTTTTTTTCCCCTCAATATGAGGTAATTAGCAAAATTATAAAACCCGATAAAATTTTATTTCTGAAAAATGTTTTTGGGGGGTCTGTATATACTTGTAAGTCTCATACTTGAAAGAGGGAAAACATTTTATTATATTATTGTCTATTTGAATGCACATTAACAATTGATAATATGTCAGCGTACTTGAGATCTAAGCACTTCAGAAGACCTACCTTCACAAGAAACTGTTTGTCATAGCAATAGAATCTTCCACTCCTGTTGTGGTAATCCAGTTGGCGAAGTCCGTCATACACATTAGATAGTTGTTAACAAAACGATTGGTTGACCAACAGCTATGATTGGTTGACCAATAGCTTTTGCCCTTGAACTTCCCGTAAACAGGATTTCTTGGCTTGGCCAAGCATTTGTGGGCTCTCCATGAGAAAGCTGCTTCCAGGCATCTTTGCTAGTGTTCTATGAGAACAAAAGGATCGACCTTTGGAAATCCAAAAAGCCGGATCCTTCTCTCCGTCTATAGGGAGGAGAGTTGAGAGGCCTCTATACACATTAGGCTGTTGGATGCCATCACTATTGTCAGTTTCAGACGACGTTAATCTAATGGGCATGGGAGTCTTTCATATATACGGTCAAAAAGAAATCATTTTTTCAAGTGATATTCAAGAAAACCCTTTGTAGTTTTACAGTACTTTTAAGAGCTAAACAATTTCATAAGAGAACATAATATTAAGCTTATAATACAGAAAAAAAGAGCTTTGGAATAAAAGTTGGAACTACTTAAATAATATTTAAAAATAACTGAAATATATTTCCACTTAAAATTCACAAACGGAAAACATAACTTTGGCTTATATTATTAGCTGATCCACATAGTTTAGAGATTACAAACCTCATCTATGATTAGGTTCAGAAGAGGTATAAAAATTCCTTTATAATTTATAATCTTTTAAGAGTAATAGAGGATCCTAAATCAAATATCATATTTTTGGGATTATGAGATGCACTTTTCCTCCCAAAAATTTGGGAAGAAAATGAGGAGTACGTCTTATAATCCAAATGTAGTTTATCAGGGAATGGTGGAGAGGGGGTAACAGGAAGCAGGGGCAATGCTGCGGGTGCTGCTCTGTTCTAGTACTTGCTGCGGGCGGTGAAGCAAGGACCATCCTGAAGATGTCGGCGGTGCGGGCTTCAAATATTGGCACCCAGAGTTGGCACGTGCGCAGATGGAGCTCTCGGCTCAAGGTCTCATCTGCGCACGCACCTTCTCCGATCCACACCACCCGCAGCATCGCCCTACTCCACTACCGCCCCTACCTCTCATGACCTCGCTCCACTATCGCTGCTGCCGCCCCCTTCCCCCCAGTAAAACACCACCAGATTCTAAGATTTTTTTTCTCTCTAAATTTGGAGTGCGTCTTATAAAACGAAAAATATTGTAGGTTGTTAGTACAAACCATTAACCCCTATGTATTTCGGGCCTCTTGTTTGAATCAACTCTTTATCTTAAACAATCAATAAAACTATTTTATTATTTTCTTACTTTTTTTTTTTAAATTTTCCATATCACAATCTAGTTTTAAAAATGGCCCTAAATCTTACAATCTTCCCTCTGGGCATAAATAGCCTTTTACTTGGGAGTGGACCATTATCCAGATGATCAGCAATATGAACCTTTGTTCCTGACCATTGGCTAACAATACAACGACAAATGATAATTTGCTCATTTGTCATTGATTGCATCATTTATGCAGACATAAAAATCATTGTTTGCCGCCAACACGGCCCATCCAATAAATAGTGAAATGGCATGTGAAGACAGCAATAACATAAAAATCGTTTGTACAAAATCCTCACGATAATTGCAATATGGAAATGTTAATAAAATGCCAAACAACCTGCTATATTGTTGATTAGCGCTTGTTATCGACAATGTATCTATCCATGTAAAAGAACTCTAAGCTTATTAGTCAACATACCTAATAATATAAATGTTGTTTTCTACATGTCCATAAAGGTGGCTGGAGGAAAGACTGAACCGCGTATCACCTGCCTTTCCAAAAATTTGAGATGACAAACAATTTTAGAGCATTGTTCTCATAGTTTTTATTGTTTTAAGAGTAATGACCACAAGCCCATCAAGCTCAGTCTATAATATCATGATCTCAGAAAGGGAAATCATTAGGTATATTGTCTATGGCTCTAGTCAAATTTAGGGTAAATGCAACCATTCATGTGAATGTTACCATTCAAAAGAAACGGACCAATATTGTTCCTTGGTGTCCAAACTTTTGTTTTCATATATTGACTCTAGCAATTTATCAACTTAAAACATATGGAACGCTAAATTACAAAATCTACTTTTGTCTATGGATCCCCATAGACGTTAATAACTGAGTCTGATCCGTAAAGAGTTTCATGGGCTGGAGACACAGATCCGTTTTTAAAACCGATGTGTGTATGGTTCAATTAAACTTTAGAAAAAAACAGCACACTGACGTGTAATAAATAATAATAATTTAATTTCTATAGTGCCAACATGTTTTCCAGCACTTTACAAATCAGAGGGGACATAGAATTTAGTGATGAGTGAGCGTGCTTGGCAGTGCTTGTTATTCGATGAAGCATCGGGGTTCTGGAGTGCCATGTTTGAGTCCCCGCATTGCATGTTTCTAAACATTCAGTTATTGCCTACCAATTGTCATGCGATGTTCGGCTCTGCAAACACTTGGTGGCACAGCAGCATCGGACTATGTTCACACTACAGAGTCTGACAAGCAACCTGATGCTTCAAAGTTGTTCAGAGTCGGGCATTGGCTGACTTGGGTTCACTGGTCTTCAGCCCTGCAGAAGTTAATTCCTGCAGATTGGTTGACAGGAACTAGGAGCTCGGGTTGCTAATTGCCACGTGCAGCTGTCTGCTTCCTATGTAAGGTACGGATTTCTTTCAGTATGCGCTGATAATAGATTCAGCATAGGTACAGTGATTCCGGTCTTAGTGGTGATTCAGTTCATGGTGATCTGTACTTGCTATTTTGTCTGATGTGAAAGTTGCCCTGCTGTGCATTTCCTTCCTTCCTATTTCTTTACTCCCCTGTAGTAGATATAGAGAAAGAAACGGGTATTCAACCGTGCTATCCCCACACCGGAACGTAATGCTAATTTATGTCTTTATCCTTTATGCACAGGTCTACGTGTTTCAGAGGTTGCAGCCCCCTTCATCAGGACAACAGGCAAAAAAACATAAATGAGTTTTTCACTATTATCTACCCTATTGCGCTTCTCCTCCACAGCTCCTATCTTCCAATATTTATTCCCCTCTACACATATTGTCTCTCCTTTGTGTTTGAGTGCAGTGTGTACGAGTTTTTGTTCTTTCTTATCCGTATTGTTTCTGCAGGTTTTTTTTACTGTGATTCTAGCCCACCCCAAAGGTGAGGGAGAGGGGGAGTAAGATCAGGGCTCGAACAGGAGTCAGGGTCACGCTGGGGGCTCAGACCTGGCTACCATCAAGCCTACTTGAGATAAGAGACATCGTAGGGTCTCGAGTCTGAGGGCCAGCCAAGGGGCCCCTGTTCTGTCATTGAATACTCCATAATGCTAATCATGATAATGCCATAGCCATGTTGGTGTCATTCCTCCACTCTGGGGTTGAAAATCAGTGATCTCTGTTTGTTGGTCGGTTTCCCTCTTGATTGGAAGACACCTAGTTTTGTGTTGGTCCAAATGCTGAAGAATCTCTTTCTTTCTTATTCTCTGCCTTCCTCTTTCACTTCTATTTAGATATGTGCACTTTCTCGTTTGGCTTGCCAAATCACATTTTGGGAGAAGCTATTCATAATTACTACGCACATGCGTCAGTGCTGGCTACATTTCTGGATAAATGGCTGTCTGGAGTCCAAGCTCCTTGGTTAAGATTTTCTTACTGAGACATTAATTTTGCTATTCTCTGCAGTTTGTTTGTGTGAATCCCTACCCAGTTATTTCCTAGTTTGTTTCATTTAGATTTGGGAGGTTTCCATGTATTTTGCTATTCTTTGTTTCCTTTTATTTCCTCAGTCTTGTACGACTATGTTTGCACTTTCTCAGTCCTGTGTCTCAGCCTCTGCCTGTTCACTGCATTTATGTTTCTTGTTTTTGTGTTACACTTGGTTTATTGCAGCAGTCCTTCATGATAAAATAGCTGCTAGGAAACCACTGCTAAGGACAGGCAACAAGCAGAAGAGACTTGTTTGGGCTAAAGAACACAAGGAATGGACATTAGACCAGTGGAAATCTGTACTTTGGTCTGAGTCCAAATTTGAGATCTTTGGATCCAACCACCGTGTCTTTGTGCGACGCAGAAAAGGTGAACGGATGGACTCTACATGCCTGGTTCCCACCAGGAAGCATGGAGGAGGAGGTGTGATTGTGTGGGGGTGCTTTGCTGGTGACACTGTTGGGGATTTATTCAAAATTGAAAGCATACTGAACCAGCATGGCTACCACAGCATCTTGCAGCGGCGTGCTATTCCATTCGGTTTGCATTTAGTTGGACCATCCTTTATTTTTCAACAGGACAATGACCCCAAACACACCTCCAGGCTGTATAAGGGCTATTTGACTAAGAAGGAGAGTGATGGGGTGCTACGCCAGATGACCTGGCCTCCACAGTCACCAGACCTGAACCCAATCGAGATGGTTTGGGGTGAGCTGGACTGCAGAGTGAAGGCAAAAGGGCCAACAAGTGCTAAGCATCTCTGGAAACTCCTTCAAGACTGTTGGAAGAACATTTCCGGTGACTACCTCTTGAAGCTCATCAAGAGAATGCCAAGAGTGTGCAAAAGAGTAATCAAAGCAAAAGGTGGCTACTTTGAAGAACCTAGAATATAAGACATATTTTTAGTTGTTTCACACTTTTTTGTTAAGTATCTCATTCCACATGTGTTAATTCATAGTGATGCCTTCAATGTGAATCTACAATTTTCAGAGTCATGAAAATAAAGAAAACTCTTTGAATATATATATATATATATATATATATATATATATATATATATATATAGAAGCAAGATCATCTTCATGCATGACAATGCACCATCTCATGCTGCAAAGAATACCTCTGTGTCATTGGCTGCTATGGGCATAAAAAGAGATAAACTCATGATGTGGCCACCATCTTCCCCTGACCTCAACCCTATAGAGAACCTTTGGAGTATCATCAAGCAAAAGATATATGAGGGTGGGAGGCAGTTCTCATCAAAACAGCAGCTCTGGGAGGCTATTCTGACATCATGCAAAGAAATTCAAGCAGAAACTCTCCAAACGCTCACAAGTTCAATGAATGCAAAAATTGTGAAGGTGATCTCAAAGAAGGGTTCCTATGCTAACATGTAACTTGGCCTGTTAGGATGTTTTTGATTTAAATAGCTTTTTATTTCAGGGAATGTGACCTCCTAATGCTGCAAATTCCACAAATGAGCATTTTCAGTTCTTTAAAACATATAAAATGTTTAGAAACTCTACTGTGCCTAATAATTTGGAACAGTGCATTTTGAGTTTTTTTAAATTTAGAAGATTATACTGCGATCTTTGGGAGGTTTCTTCAATAAAATTCGATGTATACTCTAATGGGTGATGACTTTTATTAGACATAGTCATATCATTTGCATCGACCATTTAGGAAAATCAAAGAAAAATATCATTTGCAGAATAATTTGGAACAACTGTATATATATATTTCCCTTTTTCCTATATATATATATATATATATATATATATATATATTTCCTTTTTGTAATTTTTAACACGTAAAAGATGGGAAAAAATATATATATATTTTTTTTTCCATCTTTTACGTGTTAAAAATTACAAAAAGGGAAATGGCAGTGTAAAATTTTGTACACCTTTGGAAATTTGTGTAGTCAGATAATTTTTACTTTAACCGAGGTTTCATACCTTAATCAGCCTGTTAAGGTTATAACTTGTTCCCTATCATCATTAGAAAAGGCCAGGTGATGCAAATTTCACAGCTTTATGAAATCCCAGCCTCCTCTAACCTTGTGCCCAAAAAAAGCAGCCATGGGTTCTTGTAAGCAGCTGCCTAGCATTCTGAAAATGAAAATGGTGGAGGTCCACAAAGCAGGAGAAGGCTGTAAGAAGATTGCAAAGAGTTTTCAAGTTGCCTTTTCCTCAGTTTGAAATATAATTAAGAAATGGCAGTTACCAGGAAGAGTGGAGGTCAAGATAAGGTTTGGAAGACCAAGAAAAATTTCTGTGAGATCTGCTCGTAGGATTGCTAGAGCGGCAAATCACAACCCCTGCTTAGGCTGCTTTCACACATCAGTTTTTTGGCATCAGGCACGATCCGGCAAAAAAACTGATGCGACTGATCCGGCGATAAAACTGATCAGTTGCATCAGTTTTTTCCATCAATTCCTTCAGTTTTTTGACAGATCCGGTGTGATACTGAGCATGCTCAGTTAAAAAAAACGGATCCGGCGGCCGGATCCGTTTTTTGCTGCATTACGCCGGATCCAGCGTCCATAGGCTTCCATTATAAAACACGCCGTACGGCGCGATCCATTTTTTTTTGCCGGACACAAAAAAGTTCACTTCAACGTTTCATCCGGCCGCCGGACAAGTACATGAAACGCAAGGCCATCCGCCACAATCTGGCGCTAATGAAAGTCTATGGGGGAAAAAACGGATCTGGCGGCAACAGACGCCGGATCCGTTTTTTCATGTTTCTGACGGATTGTGCCTGAAGGCAAAAAACTGATGTGTGAAAGCAGCCTTATCTGCAAAAGGCCTTCAGGAAGATTTAGCAGACTCTAGAGTTTTGGTACATTGTTCTACTGTTCAGATACACCTGCACAAATATGGCCTTCATGGTAGAGTGATCAAAAGAAAGCCTCTCCTGCGTCCCTCACCATAATATTCAGCATTAGAAGTATGCAAAAGAATATCTAAGGCTACTTTCACACATCAGTTTTCTGTATTCAGGCACAGTCCTTTTTTTTGTCGTATCCAACGTTTCCGTTTTTGTTGTGCAAACCGGAGCCAACCGGACCCACCGGATCCGTTTTTTAACGGATCCGTTTAGAACGGATCCGTTAAAAAACGGATCCGGTGGGTCCGGTTTGCATCCGTTTTGCATCCGTTATGTCCGTTTTTTAACGGATCCGTTTTTTTAACACTAAACAAACAATTAACGAGTTCCGTACTCTGATTGGCTATTGGGAACATATAGTATATATACAGTATTTTGAAGCATATATTACAGAATGAAGACAGAGGCAAGCAGAAACCATGGATGCTATTCTTGCAAATTACACAAAGATCGCTGCAGATTTTATATTTGAGGCAAATCGCTTGGCTATCATCGTCAGAGAAAAGGAGCGACAGCGACTGAGGCGTCAGCGACATCGACGCTTTTGGATCCATCCCCTGACTGCCCAGAGACTGACACGTGGGGTGTTTTCAACCCTATACCTGGAGCTCCGTGGAAACCATGAAAAATTCACAAGCTATGTCCGGATGGCAGTGAATAATTTTGACGTCCTCCTTGGCCTTGTTGCGGACAACATCCGTAAAACGGACACCTACAGCCGGTTCTCTATAACACCCGAGGAGCGTTTGCTGGTTACGCTTAGGTAAGTTTTTTTTTTTTTAAATTGTATCCTCCTGTAAATTGACTTTTAACTGTAATGTGTTTGCTATTATTTTTTTATAATTATTGTCTTTCCTTTACAGATTCCTTGCAACTGGAGAGTCGCTTTCATCCCTCCACTACCAGTTTCGACTAGGAATTTCCACCATCTCGGGAATCATTAGAGACACTTGCCAAGCCTTGTGGGATTGCCTCCATGAGGATTTCATCCCCCAGCCCACCAGGGAAAGATGGCTTGCAATTGCTGAACAATACTATAACATTTGTCAGTTTCCAAATTGCCTTGGCTCAGTGGACGGCAAACATATCAGAATTGTGAAACCTGCTGCTTCGGGGTCAGAATACTACAATTATAAAAAGTATTTTTCAATTGTCCTAATGGCAATAACGGATGCGGAATACAAATTCATCTCAGTGGACATTGGCGCATATGGGAGATCCAATGACTCTCAGGTCTTTAAAATGTCCCCAATGGGGCGGCGAATCTATGGGAATACTTTTGATTTCCCTCCTGCAAGACCTCTTCCTGGCACATGTGAGCCCCCAATGCCCTTTGTTTTTGTGGCCGACGAAGCCTTTCAACTATCCCAACATCTATTGAAGCCATATGCAAGCCGTGGATTGACGCAAACACAAAAAATATATAATTACAGATTATCCAGAGCCAGAAGAATGGTGGAATGCTCCTTTGGGATACTAACCAGCAAATGGCGAGTCTTGTTAACAGCCATTAATTTAAACATTGAAACTGTTGATGAAATAGTGAAAGCATGTGTGGTACTGCACAATTTTGTTTTAACAAAGGAACCTTTGTCGTTGGATGACCAGAGTTTGGAATCCACCTCTTTGTCAGACTACACCAGTCCTGGATTTAGGAGTAGTGTTGCCTGTTCAACAATCCGTGACATATATGCTAACTATTTTGTGTCCCCAGAAGGTAGAGTTGATTGGCAAGATCAAATGGTGTAAGATTTTTCGTCAGTTTTATAACAAATAAAAATAATTATAAATAAATTAAATAATATCTTGTTAACCTTGTTAATTTTAATCTTTCACTCGCTTTAAAAATTTGTAATTTTTACCCCGTCAAATTACAACATGTTATGTTTTTGTATTACCTTATTATTAACTTAACTTGCTAAATAATATTCACACCAAAAAAAACAAGAACAAATAAATACTTTTCAACCAAAAACTTTTATTTTTTATTACATAGATAAATAAATTATAAATTTGTAAATCTTGGGCTTGGGGTGGAGATAGTACTGGAGGGGCTGACAGGTGGGAACACACGCACAGTTGGAGTATTGAGGGTGGAAAGTGGTGTTGGTGGTGGTGGTGGGGAAGTAACAGAAGATGAAGGTGTGGTAGAGAAACCAAGAGGGAAACCAGGAGATGGGATGGGATTTGGTAAGGATTGAGGGGTGGAGTGGAGGGATTGGGAGACAGAAGAGGTGGCGGGTGAATTAGTGGTTTGAGTTGGGGTCATGATGGTTGTGGAAGGCGAGATGTGGTAGTGGGTAGGAAGTGTAGGGGCAGATGTGGTTGGGAGCTGGTACTGGCCCGCAGGCTGGTACTGGGCCGCAGGCTGGTACTGGGCCTCAGGCTGGTACTGGGCATCAGGCTGGTACTGGGCAGCAGGCTGGTACTGGGCTGCAGGCTGGTACTGGGCAGCAGGCTGGTACTGGGCAGCAGGCTGGTACTGGGCAGCAGGCTGGTACTGGGCAGCAGGGGGAGTAGGGACAATGGCTGGAGGGGGGGCAGGTGGTCTTGTAGGGGTGGGTGGAGGTGGTTGGGAGTCAACCTGCCCCAGAGCCTGCCGTGTGGCTTGCATTACATGCATCTGCTGGTCAAGAGATAGCTTTTCCATGCGCTCTAGTACGGCTTGAAAAAAACAATGATTGGGAGATTTACTTGCATCTAAATGCAGCCTGTCCAGACGCGTGCATAATTCGTGTGTATTTTTTTCCATATTTGCATTTAGGAAGCTAAAAGATGCACGATTTTGTTCGGATAATAATTGAATGGCGTTCTGGAAGGCTGCATTTAGATGCAAGAACTCTGGCGCATAGCTCTTTTCCTGACCCCTATGACGCTGACGCCCAGAACCCAAAGGTGTTCTACTGAGGGCAGCAGTGTCAGAGGGGTGGGGTAGGGGAAAAGCTATCTCATCACCAGCAGCTTCAGGTAATGAAGTCTCACGGGAAGCTCCAGCGCAGGTGGATGGGACAGATGTAGATGGAAGGGAAGGTTCAGATGGGTGGGGTCTGTGCGTGTGTTCACCAGTGGCGGACTGTTCAGGGATCGCTCCTGTCGGGTTCGATGCAGGCTCCTGAGTGCTGCAGACGGTGCTGTTAAAAAGAGGAAAAACAAAACAATAATTAATTTAATTGCTATACATTGGCCCTGACTAAAAACAAAAAAGCAAAAAAAAACTGACATAAAATATTATACTTTGTACATATTGTGTGGAATATTTACCTTCTGCACACCATAGTTGTCCGGAGGAACGACAACGCTCTAAAGTAACGGTACTTCGATCTGCGTCCTCCGGATCCACTCGGGGCCTGCATCTCTTGATTTAACTCCTTTTTGAAGCGATCCCTGATAGACCGCCACCGCTTCTGAAGTTTGTCACCTGAAAGTGGAAAGCAGAAAGTGGTTAGTATACAACACATTACATCATGCAGCATAACCTACTGAACTGTGAATACTTACGCTGTTTCTTCTGGCCACGAGAATTGAGCTCCCCCCAACCTTCTACCGCTGCGTGGCATACCTCGTCCCAGAGTCGACGGGTTACGATCGAATCAGCGTGGCGGCGGTCAGCCATGTTCCACAGCGGCTCCCTCTCTCTAACTTCATCGATGAGGAGGTCGATATTGATAAATCCGGCCTCCTCACCGTCAGAATCGGGAGCACGCTGGGATGCCTGTTCAAAGAAAGAAAAAAGAAATTAAAAAAAAAAATAGACAAAAATTCACACTGACATGAAAAAAAAAAAAATAAAAAAAAAAAAAAAACTTACACTATGACCACCGCCACCTCGACGACGACCCTGGGACGGTCTTGGGGGAGCTCTATCATGAGCCCTAGAAGTTGAAGCCTTTAGTGAAGAAAACAAAAAAAAATTATTTACTTATATGTTTGGTGTGCTGTGGTAAACAATTCCTGTATGAAACTTACACTATGATCGCCCGCTCCGTGTCTTTCTCCACCCCTTCCGTCGTCTTCTGGCAGCATCTCCTGTGATGTTTCGGCCACCTGTGTAAATGTCGTTGATTTAAAAAAATGTTTTTTTTTGTATTTTTTAAAAAAAAAACAAAAAAAAAAAAATACCTCAGTTTGTGAACCGAAGGGCGGGCTACCAGAAGACGACATTTTTTTGATTACAGGCCACGCACAACAGGACCTCAACCTCAGGAACACTCTTGCACTGCCACGGAAGATCAAAGGACCCAGCAACAGGATGCCCAGAAATGAACCGCAACACTGCACCTGCAAAAAAAGAAAAAAAAATGTCTAAGTACATGCACGCAGCTCACAGCAGTGATCTGTGGACAGTACTGTGGACATTACCTCAGGAACACTCTTGCACTGCCACGGAAGATCAAAGGACCCAGCAACAGGATGCCCAGAAATGAACCGCAACACTGCACCTGCAAAAAAAGAAAAAAAAATGTCTAAGTACATGCACGCAGCTCACAGCAGTGATCTGTGGACAGTACTGTGGACATTACCTCAGGAACACTCTTGCACTGCCACGGAAGATCAAAGGACCCAGCAACAGGATGCCCAGAAATGAACCGCAACACTGCACCTGCAAAAAAAGAAAAAAAAATGTCTAAGTACATGCACGCAGCTCACAGCAGTGATCTGTGGACAGTACTGTGGACATTACCTCAGGAACACTCTTGCACTGCCACGGAAGATCAAAGGACCCAGCAACAGGATGCCCAGAAATGAACCGCAACACTGCACCTGCAAAAAAAGAAAAAAAAATGTCTAAGTACATGCACGCAGCTCACAGCAGTGATCTGTGGACAGTACTGTGGACATTACCTCAGGAACACTCTTGCACTGCCACGGAAGATCAAAGGACCCAGCAACAGGATGCCCAGAAATGAACCGCAACACTGCACCTGCAAAAAAAGAAAAAAAAATGTCTAAGTACATGCACGCAGCTCACAGCAGTGATCTGTGGACAGTACTGTGGACATTACCTCAGGAACACTCTTGCACTGCCACGGAAGATCAAAGGACCCAGCAACAGGATGCCCAGAAATGAACCGCAACACTGCACCTGCAAAAAAAGAAAAAAAAATGTCTAAGTACATGCACGCAGCTCACAGCAGTGATCTGTGGACAGTACTGTGGACATTACCTCAGGAACACTCTTGCACTGCCACGGAAGATCAAAGGACCCAGCAACAGGATGCCCAGAAATGAACCGCAACACTGCACCTGCAAAAAAAGAAAAAAAAATGTCTAAGTACATGCACGCAGCTCACAGCAGTGATCTGTGGACAGTACTGTGGACATTACCTCAGGAACACTCTTGCACTGCCACGGAAGATCAAAGGACCCAGCAACAGGATGCCCAGAAATGAACCGCAACACTGCACCTGCAAAAAAAGAAAAAAAAATGTCTAAGTACATGCACGCAGCTCACAGCAGTGATCTGTGGACAGTACTGTGGACATTACCTCAGGAACACTCTTGCACTGCCACGGAAGATCAAAGGACCCAGCAACAGGATGCCCAGAAATGAACCGCAACACTGCACCTGCAAAAAAAGAAAAAAAAATGTCTAAGTACATGCACGCAGCTCACAGCAGTGATCTGTGGACAGTACTGTGGACATTACCTCAGGAACACTCTTGCACTGCCACGGAAGATCAAAGGACCCAGCAACAGGATGCCCAGAAATGAACCGCAACACTGCACCTGCAAAAAAAGAAAAAAAAATGTCTAAGTACATGCACGCAGCTCACAGCAGTGATCTGTGGACAGTACTGTGGACATTACCTCAGGAACACTCTTGCACTGCCACGGAAGATCAAAGGACCCAGCAACAGGATGCCCAGAAATGAACCGCAACACTGCACCTGCAAAAAAAGAAAAAAAAATGTCTAAGTACATGTACGCAGCTCACAGCAGTGATCTGTGGACAGTACTGTGGACATACCTCTTCCCTGGAGCACTGGACTGGAGGACAGCAGAAGTTGAAGTCAGGAGCCGGCAGGAAGTGTGTAGAATGTGCTGGATCCTTTTATAAGTTTTGTGATGAGGGAAAAAAAAAATTTGCGCATGCTCTGTTTAACAAACCGGATGCGGTCACCGCATCCGGTTTAAACCGCATTGCGCCGGATCCGGCATGCATAGACACCCATTGTATACAATGCCGTATTGCGCCGGATCCGGCAGAATGCGGTTTTTTTAAGGCTACTTTCACACATCAGTTTTCTGTATTCAGGCACAGTCCTTTTTTTTGTCGTATCCAACGTTTCCGTTTTTGTTGTGCAAACCGGAGCCAACCGGACCCACCGGATCCGTTTTTTAACGGATCCGTTTAGAACGGATCCGTTAAAAAACGGATCCGGTGGGTCCGGTTTGCATCCGTTTTGCATCCGTTATGTCCGTTTTTTAACGGATCCGTTTTTTTAACACTAAACAAACAATTAACGAGTTCCGTACTCTGATTGGCTATTGGGAACATATAGTATATATACAGTATTTTGAAGCATATATTACAGAATGAAGACAGAGGCAAGCAGAAACCATGGATGCTATTCTTGCAAATTACACAAAGATCGCTGCAGATTTTATATTTGAGGCAAATCGCTTGGCTATCATCGTCAGAGAAAAGGAGCGACAGCGACTGAGGCGTCAGCGACATCGACGCTTTTGGATCCATCCCCTGACTGCCCAGAGACTGACACGTGGGGTGTTTTCAACCCTATACCTGGAGCTCCGTGGAAACCATGAAAAATTCACAAGCTATGTCCGGATGGCAGTGAATAATTTTGACGTCCTCCTTGGCCTTGTTGCGGACAACATCCGTAAAACGGACACCTACAGCCGGTTCTCTATAACACCCGAGGAGCGTTTGCTGGTTACGCTTAGGTAAGTTTTTTTTTTTTTAAATTGTATCCTCCTGTAAATTGACTTTTAACTGTAATGTGTTTGCTATTATTTTTTTATAATTATTGTCTTTCCTTTACAGATTCCTTGCAACTGGAGAGTCGCTTTCATCCCTCCACTACCAGTTTCGACTAGGAATTTCCACCATCTCGGGAATCATTAGAGACACTTGCCAAGCCTTGTGGGATTGCCTCCATGAGGATTTCATCCCCCAGCCCACCAGGGAAAGATGGCTTGCAATTGCTGAACAATACTATAACATTTGTCAGTTTCCAAATTGCCTTGGCTCAGTGGACGGCAAACATATCAGAATTGTGAAACCTGCTGCTTCGGGGTCAGAATACTACAATTATAAAAAGTATTTTTCAATTGTCCTAATGGCAATAACGGATGCGGAATACAAATTCATCTCAGTGGACATTGGCGCATATGGGAGATCCAATGACTCTCAGGTCTTTAAAATGTCCCCAATGGGGCGGCGAATCTATGGGAATACTTTTGATTTCCCTCCTGCAAGACCTCTTCCTGGCACATGTGAGCCCCCAATGCCCTTTGTTTTTGTGGCCGACGAAGCCTTTCAACTATCCCAACATCTATTGAAGCCATATGCAAGCCGTGGATTGACGCAAACACAAAAAATATATAATTACAGATTATCCAGAGCCAGAAGAATGGTGGAATGCTCCTTTGGGATACTAACCAGCAAATGGCGAGTCTTGTTAACAGCCATTAATTTAAACATTGAAACTGTTGATGAAATAGTGAAAGCATGTGTGGTACTGCACAATTTTGTTTTAACAAAGGAACCTTTGTCGTTGGATGACCAGAGTTTGGAATCCACCTCTTTGTCAGACTACACCAGTCCTGGATTTAGGAGTAGTGTTGCCTGTTCAACAATCCGTGACATATATGCTAACTATTTTGTGTCCCCAGAAGGTAGAGTTGATTGGCAAGATCAAATGGTGTAAGATTTTTCGTCAGTTTTATAACAAATAAAAATAATTATAAATAAATTAAATAATATCTTGTTAACCTTGTTAATTTTAATCTTTCACTCGCTTTAAAAATTTGTAATTTTTACCCCGTCAAATTACAACATGTTATGTTTTTGTATTACCTTATTATTAACTTAACTTGCTAAATAATATTCACACCAAAAAAAACAAGAACAAATAAATACTTTTCAACCAAAAACTTTTATTTTTTATTACATAGATAAATAAATTATAAATTTGTAAATCTTGGGCTTGGGGTGGAGATAGTACTGGAGGGGCTGACAGGTGGGAACACACGCACAGTTGGAGTATTGAGGGTGGAAAGTGGTGTTGGTGGTGGTGGTGGGGAAGTAACAGAAGATGAAGGTGTGGTAGAGAAACCAAGAGGGAAACCAGGAGATGGGATGGGATTTGGTAAGGATTGAGGGGTGGAGTGGAGGGATTGGGAGACAGAAGAGGTGGCGGGTGAATTAGTGGTTTGAGTTGGGGTCATGATGGTTGTGGAAGGCGAGATGTGGTAGTGGGTAGGAAGTGTAGGGGCAGATGTGGTTGGGAGCTGGTACTGGCCCGCAGGCTGGTACTGGGCCGCAGGCTGGTACTGGGCCGCAGGCTGGTACTGGGCATCAGGCTGGTACTGGGCATCAGGCTGGTACTGGGCTGCAGGCTGGTACTGGGCTGCAGGCTGGTACTGGGCAGCAGGCTGGTACTGGGCAGCAGGGGGAGTAGGGACAATGGCTGGAGGGGGGGCAGGTGGTCTTGTAGGGGTGGGTGGAGGTGGTTGGGAGTCAACCTGCCCCAGAGCCTGCCGTGTGGCTTGCATTACATGCATCTGCTGGTCAAGAGATAGCTTTTCCATGCGCTCTAGTACGGCTTGAAAAAAACAATGATTGGGAGATTTACTTGCATCTAAATGCAGCCTGTCCAGACGCGTGCATAATTCGTGTGTATTTTTTTCCATATTTGCATTTAGGAAGCTAAAAGATGCACGATTTTGTTCGGATAATAATTGAATGGCGTTCTGGAAGGCTGCATTTAGATGCAAGAACTCTGGCGCATAGCTCTTTTCCTGACCCCTATGACGCTGACGCCCAGAACCCAAAGGTGTTCTACTGAGGGCAGCAGTGTCAGAGGGGTGGGGTAGGGGAAAAGCTATCTCATCACCAGCAGCTTCAGGTAATGAAGTCTCACGGGAAGCTCCAGCGCAGGTGGATGGGACAGATGTAGATGGAAGGGAAGGTTCAGATGGGTGGGGTCTGTGCGTGTGTTCACCAGTGGCGGACTGTTCAGGGATCGCTCCTGTCGGGTTCGATGCAGGCTCCTGAGTGCTGCAGACGGTGCTGTTAAAAAGAGGAAAAACAAAACAATAATTAATTTAATTGCTATACATTGGCCCTGACTAAAAACAAAAAAGCAAAAAAAAACTGACATAAAATATTATACTTTGTACATATTGTGTGGAATATTTACCTTCTGCACACCATAGTTGTCCGGAGGAACGACAACGCTCTAAAGTAACGGTACTTCGATCTGCGTCCTCCGGATCCACTCGGGGCCTGCATCTCTTGATTTAACTCCTTTTTGAAGCGATCCCTGATAGACCGCCACCGCTTCTGAAGTTTGTCACCTGAAAGTGGAAAGCAGAAAGTGGTTAGTATACAACACATTACATCATGCAGCATAACCTACTGAACTGTGAATACTTACGCTGTTTCTTCTGGCCACGAGAATTGAGCTCCCCCCAACCTTCTACCGCTGCGTGGCATACCTCGTCCCAGAGTCGACGGGTTACGATCGAATCAGCGTGGCGGCGGTCAGCCATGTTCCACAGCGGCTCCCTCTCTCTAACTTCATCGATGAGGAGGTCGATATTGATAAATCCGGCCTCCTCACCGTCAGAATCGGGAGCACGCTGGGATGCCTGTTCAAAGAAAGAAAAAAGAAATTAAAAAAAAAAATAGACAAAAATTCACACTGACATGAAAAAAAAAAAAATAAAAAAAAAAAAAAAACTTACACTATGACCACCGCCACCTCGACGACGACCCTGGGACGGTCTTGGGGGAGCTCTATCATGAGCCCTAGAAGTTGAAGCCTTTAGTGAAGAAAACAAAAAAAAATTATTTACTTATATGTTTGGTGTGCTGTGGTAAACAATTCCTGTATGAAACTTACACTATGATCGCCCGCTCCGTGTCTTTCTCCACCCCTTCCGTCGTCTTCTGGCAGCATCTCCTGTGATGTTTCGGCCACCTGTGTAAATGTCGTTGATTTAAAAAAATGTTTTTTTTTGTATTTTTTAAAAAAAAAACAAAAAAAAAAAAATACCTCAGTTTGTGAACCGAAGGGCGGGCTACCAGAAGACGACATTTTTTTGATTACAGGCCACGCACAACAGGACCTCAACCTCAGGAACACTCTTGCACTGCCACGGAAGATCAAAGGACCCAGCAACAGGATGCCCAGAAATGAACCGCAACACTGCACCTGCAAAAAAAGAAAAAAAAATGTCTAAGTACATGCACGCAGCTCACAGCAGTGATCTGTGGACAGTACTGTGGACATTACCTCAGGAACACTCTTGCACTGCCACGGAAGATCAAAGGACCCAGCAACAGGATGCCCAGAAATGAACCGCAACACTGCACCTGCAAAAAAAGAAAAAAAAATGTCTAAGTACATGCACGCAGCTCACAGCAGTGATCTGTGGACAGTACTGTGGACATTACCTCAGGAACACTCTTGCACTGCCACGGAAGATCAAAGGACCCAGCAACAGGATGCCCAGAAATGAACCGCAACACTGCACCTGCAAAAAAAGAAAAAAAAATGTCTAAGTACATGCACGCAGCTCACAGCAGTGATCTGTGGACAGTACTGTGGACATTACCTCAGGAACACTCTTGCACTGCCACGGAAGATCAAAGGACCCAGCAACAGGATGCCCAGAAATGAACCGCAACACTGCACCTGCAAAAAAAGAAAAAAAAATGTCTAAGTACATGCACGCAGCTCACAGCAGTGATCTGTGGACAGTACTGTGGACATTACCTCAGGAACACTCTTGCACTGCCACGGAAGATCAAAGGACCCAGCAACAGGATGCCCAGAAATGAACCGCAACACTGCACCTGCAAAAAAAGAAAAAAAAATGTCTAAGTACATGCACGCAGCTCACAGCAGTGATCTGTGGACAGTACTGTGGACATTACCTCAGGAACACTCTTGCACTGCCACGGAAGATCAAAGGACCCAGCAACAGGATGCCCAGAAATGAACCGCAACACTGCACCTGCAAAAAAAGAAAAAAAAATGTCTAAGTACATGCACGCAGCTCACAGCAGTGATCTGTGGACAGTACTGTGGACATTACCTCAGGAACACTCTTGCACTGCCACGGAAGATCAAAGGACCCAGCAACAGGATGCCCAGAAATGAACCGCAACACTGCACCTGCAAAAAAAGAAAAAAAAATGTCTAAGTACATGCACGCAGCTCACAGCAGTGATCTGTGGACAGTACTGTGGACATTACCTCAGGAACACTCTTGCACTGCCACGGAAGATCAAAGGACCCAGCAACAGGATGCCCAGAAATGAACCGCAACACTGCACCTGCAAAAAAAGAAAAAAAAATGTCTAAGTACATGCACGCAGCTCACAGCAGTGATCTGTGGACAGTACTGTGGACATTACCTCAGGAACACTCTTGCACTGCCACGGAAGATCAAAGGACCCAGCAACAGGATGCCCAGAAATGAACCGCAACACTGCACCTGCAAAAAAAGAAAAAAAAATGTCTAAGTACATGCACGCAGCTCACAGCAGTGATCTATGGACAGTACTGTGGACATTACCTCAGGAACACTCTTGCACTGCCACGGAAGATCAAAGGACCCAGCAACAGGATGCCCAGAAATGAACCGCAACACTGCACCTGCAAAAAAAGAAAAAAAAATGTCTAAGTACATGCACGCAGCTCACAGCAGTGATCTGTGGACAGTACTGTGGACATTACCTCAGGAACACTCTTGCACTGCCACGGAAGATCAAAGGACCCAGCAACAGGATGCCCAGAAATGAACCGCAACACTGCACCTGCAAAAAAAGAAAAAAAAATGTCTAAGTACATGCACGCAGCTCACAGCAGTGATCTGTGGACAGTACTGTGGACATTACCTCAGGAACACTCTTGCACTGCCACGGAAGATCAAAGGACCCAGCAACAGGATGCCCAGAAATGAACCGCAACACTGCACCTGCAAAAAAAGAAAAAAAAATGTCTAAGTACATGTACGCAGCTCACAGCAGTGATCTGTGGACAGTACTGTGGACATACCTCTTCCCTGGAGCACTGGACTGGAGGACAGCAGAAGTTGAAGTCAGGAGCCGGCAGGAAGTGTGTAGAATGTGCTGGATCCTTTTATAAGTTTTGTGATGAGGGAAAAAAAAAATTTGCGCATGCTCTGTTTAACAAACCGGATGCGGTCACCGCATCCGGTTTAAACCGCATTGCGCCGGATCCGGCATGCATAGACACCCATTGTATACAATGCCGTATTGCGCCGGATCCGGCAGAATGCGGTTTTTTTAAGGGGACAAAAAACGTTACATGATACGTTGTATCCGGCCGCCGCATTCAATTATTTTGCCGCATCCGGAAAAAAACGGATGCAACGCAAAGCCATCAGGTACAATCCGGCAACAATGCAAGTCTATGGGGGATAAACGGATGCGGTACCGTATCCGTTTAACCCGTTTTTTTCCGGATTGAACCTGATGGCAAAAAACTGATGTGTGAAAGTAGCCTAAGGGGACAAAAAACGTTACATGATACGTTGTATCCGGCCGCCGCATTCAATTATTTTGCCGCATCCGGAAAAAAAACGGATGCAACGCAAAGCCATCAGGTACAATCCGGCAACAATGCAAGTCTATGGGGGATAAACGGATGCGGTACCGTATCCGTTTAACCCGTTTTTTTCCGGATTGAACCTGATGGCAAAAAACTGATGTGTGAAAGTAGCCTAAACAAGCCTGATGCATTTTGGAAACAAGTCCTGTGGACCGATGAAGTTAAAATAGAATTCTTTGGCGACAATGATAAAAGGTATGTGTCGAGAAAAAAGGGCACACAATTTCAGGAAAAGAACATCTGCTACCAACCGTGAAGCATGGAGTGGATCATTCATGCTTTAGTGTTGTTTTCAGCCAATGGCACTGGGAACATTTCACTGGTAGAGGGAAGAATGGATTCAATGAAATTTCAACACATTCCTGATGGAAACATAACACCATCTTCCCCATGCTCTTCCCATTCCATTTGAGAGCTGCTTCCAGCCATTTTACGGATTTTTCTGTCCCGCCTCCAATTTTCTTGGGAGGGTCTTCCGGAAAAATGATTGACTTCCATTATACTTGTTACTCGAGTCGAGCACCCAAGTAGTCCAACATGCTTGATTCGAGTAGTGAGCACCCAAGCATTTTCATGCTTGATCATTACTAATAGCAATACATTATTCAGCAATGAAATAAGAGGACAATGGACCCTGCTTGAAAGCTTACAATCTTTCATTACATAAGGGATGCAAAAAAGTTATTCACATAGTGTCGCATGAATAAACCTGATTGTCTGAGATAATGAAACCCAGACAACTAGATTGTATGATAGCAGTGAAAGTTAGGGATTCAGATTATGGAGTTTATTAGTATTAGATCAGTAGTAGGTCAGAGAGCATAGATAGGGTGCTAGACAGAGATGAGGGAGGAAATATAGGGTGGTGCAGTGGAGAGCTTTGTGAGTGACAGTGATAAATTTATATTGTACTCTGCAGCAGGTGGGTAACCAGTGCAATGACTGGCACAGGGTTGCGGCATTGGTGTAGCATCTAGACAGAAATATAATTCTGGCTGCTGCATTCAGAATAAATTGGAGTGGATTGAGTTTAGCGAGAAGGAGAACAATTAATAGAGAGTTGCAGTAGTCCAGGCGATAATGAATCCGAGGAACAATAAGAGCTTTTGCAGTTTCAAAGGTAAGGAAAGGTTGAATTTTTCAGACATGTTTGAGGGGCAGGTAATATGGACGAGTAAGTGATTAGATATAGGGAGTGAAGGAAAGATCTTAGTCACAGGCAACCTTAAAACAGCGAGTGTGCTGCAATGGCGGTATGCTGAAACACCCACAGAAGTAGGAATTTCGGGTTTAGGTAGGTTTGTAGAGGGGAGGAACATAAAATGTTTAGTTTTTGGATATATTCAGTTTCAGATACAAGGAGGACATGATGTTATACACAATGGACAGACAACGACTGGCATTTTGTAGTACCGTGGATGTGACGTCTTGAGTCAATGTGTATAATTGGGTGTCATCTGTATAGACGTGGTAATAAAAACCGAATCTGTCAATAGTTTGCCCAATAGCAACAGTGTATAGAGAGAAGAGAAGTAAGCCTAGAACTAAACCCTGAGGAACCCCAATAGTAAGGGGATGAAGAGGTGAAGAAGAGCCAGCAAAAGATACAGGAGCTGTCTGAGAGGTGAAAGGAGAGTGTTAAAGCACCACTCCAGCATTTTATTTTTTATTTCAGTGCTGCAGTGGTGCTTTAAATGTAGCACAACTGGAAGAAAAAGACATGAATCACACATCCCAAAATCCTACTTTGATTTAAAGCCGCTAGGCAGGTGTGCTATTTTGCATTCTTTCCCCCTGTTTTTTTTACTTGGATCAGCACTCCTCCCATTTGGCACAGGCGTTTTAAAATTAGCAGGAGACTGCAAAGAGGGGTTCTGCCATTTTTGCTCCCAGTTCACACACTGGGAGCTTGTTGAAGATGAGTGTACATCTCCTTTCATAGAGTGCTGGTGCTGTGTGGCGGCCATTGCTGTGGTGGTTTTGCGTAGGTGGGGCGGTGTGTCCTGGAGTCATGGGGACTCTGCCTTGCAGCATGGTATTGTGAGGCACCAGGTCACCTGCCCTGTTGGAGCATTGCAGCCAAAACGGCGCTTGGCGCACGGCGCCACACTTTTGAGGCATAGATTAGGGACCCAATGAGAGGTTCAATGTGACGTGGCAGTGGGCTTCACACAGTCTGATCAGAATGTTAAATCAAGAACCTCATGTTCAGGTATTGAATTTTTGCCTGGCGGCTTTAGATCAAAGTATGATTTTGGGATGTGTGGCCATGTCTTTTTCTTCCAGGTGTGCTTCAAGTGTAAGTTCCCTGCCCCTGGTCCTACACTCACCTGCTGCTGTCTTCATATTTTACCATGTCACTCCGGTCGGTCTTCGGCGCTTTGCGACCTGCCGGCTACTCCAGTGTTTCATGGAGCACGCCGGAGGTCACAACTCAGTGCATCTCTATGAGAGCCTCATTCTGGCCTCGTTCTGGCTCTCCAAGACTTACAGTGTCAGATGCTGCAGATAGATCCAGGAGAACCAGCATGGAGAAGTGCCCATTTTATAAGATGCACTGGATTATAAGGAGCAACCTAAATTTAGAGGACAAAAAAAGGGAAAAAAATGGGGTTTGTCTTATAATCTGGTGGTGCTTTATCGGAGTGGGGCGGCAGCAGTGGTGTAGCGGAGTCACAGAAGGCAGGGGCAGTGTTGGAATAAGGTGATGCTGTGAGCGGTGCAGAAGGTGTCCCAGCTGCTCCCTGCGGGCACTATGAGACAGGAGACGCATCCACACACTGTCGGCTGTGCAGTCTTCCAAGAAATAGCGCCCGGACTTGGTGCGTGCGGAGATGGAGCTCTCAGCTCAATGCCAAGTCGAGATATCATCTGTTCACACGCCACCTCTGGGTGCCATTTTCCTTAAAACCCCTGCAGGCAGATCAATGGGCCAGAGGCGGCGGGTGCGCAAATGAGATCTTGGCTTGGCATTGAGCTGAGAGCTCCATCTGCGCATACGCCGACTGTGGGCGCCATTATTTGAAGCCTGTACAGCCGACATTTTCATAATAGTGGCCCGTGCCTCACAGCCCGCAGCACAGTACGTCGCCCGCAGTAAGCCTGCAGCACAGTGCCCGCAGCCTGTAGCATCTCCTGTGACCCCTCTCCACCTCCCCTGGTAAGCTACATTTGGATTATAAGACGCACCCCTCATTTTCCTTCCAAATTTTTGGTAGGAAAAGTGCGTCTTATAATCCAAAAAATACGGTAGCTGTTAACAGATTATTAGTTAGTAAGAGCAGTTTTTATGGAGTGTAAGGAGCGGAAACTGGATTGTAAAGGGTCAAGAAGAAATGTATTTGAAAGTGCAGATTAGAAGAGGGTAAACCAAGCGTGTCACACAAATGTGCCTTAATATGATGGGAGGGGGTGGCTTTAACATTTCTAAAATGTTAGGGATGATTTATGTGGCTGGACCATACTCCGCTGGCAGAACTGTTCCGCTCATTTGTATATTAGTATAGAACCTTATAAATTAATCGTGGCCTCATGTACGGGAGCTGGTGCTTACTTCTGCTCACAATGTACATGTATTTCATCCCCTGAAGCATTTTAGTCTTCTGTTCTTGAAGTAAATGCTTTGTGTGAATGTTTTAGTTTTACAGCTACATTCTGTCTTCATAAGACATGTTACTACTGATACCAGACAGAGCTTGTTTGACAGGTGGAGAATTGTTCTTACGGTTAAATCCCTTTCTCGCTCTGTTACTGTATTAAGCCGCATATATTATACTCTTGGAATATTTTTTTTTTCTTCATACATATTTCTTCTGTTCCATTAATGTCTGCATTGTGACAGATTTTTTATTATCAACTCCTCATTCATACAGCTGTATTTGTGCTTATTGATTGGAATTAGATCTCATGGTAAGAACCAGCCATTCTCTGTTGTTTCCAGTGGTCACCAGTCATCATCATTTATGCTTTTTGCTACCATGGTCACATGTTCTGCCTGTTTCCTAGCGGCACTCTCTACGGCCATCCTTTTCTCTAGGGGTGCACAGGGGTGACTTTCTAGTCTTATAGAGACAATATACAGAATATATCCTCCAAGACCTCGTCACTCAGATGGTCATGCCCATTGCATCTCCATATGATGATGACATCATTGATATATCTGACATAGCATCTGAGTGACGAGGAAAAGAGATTGTCAATGTTATGGACATACATATTTCCCTACCATGATATGTAAAGATTAGCTAAAGTTGGGGAGACCCCCAAGGTCTCAATTAATGTCAGGATCTCACCTATTTTTTCTGAATGACATGACACTCCACTGCTTTATTCCATCTCAGGCAAGGTATATGGTATAGTGTCATCTATTATATAAAGCTGAGTGTGTGTATGTATGTGTGTGTGTGTATGTCCACTAAAGGGATCCGAACCATCGCATTTACAATCATGACATTTTGCACAGACGCCCCATTTGACTCAGGGAATATAATAGACTATGTTTTGAGAAGAAAATGTAACCCCGTGCTTTACAGTTATTTGCCAAAAAACCTGCTTCCATTAAAGTCAATGGAGCAGGGATCCACAATGCAGCCAGTACTTCAGAAGAATGTTGGCGTGTCACAATGCAGCCAGGGAAAGAGACAGACAGATACAGACAAACAAAGAGACAGACAAGGAAAGAGACAGACAGAGAAAGCGACAGAAAGGGAAAGAGACAGAAAGGGAAAGAGACAGACAGAGAAAGACAAGGAAAGAGACAGACAGAGACAAACAGGGAAAGAGGCAGACAAGGAAAGATGCAGACAGACAGAGACAGAGAGACAGATAGAGAGAGAGACAGAGACAGACAGAGAGAGACAGACAGACAGAGAGAGACAGAGAGGGAGAGAGACAGAGAGAGACAGACAGAGACTGGGAGAGAGACGGTTATTCCCCGTTAAACGCCCGGGTACTACAGCTGATATATATATATATATATATATATATATATATATATATAAAATGAAACCTTGATCAGTTTGTGTGCACTGTCAACTTGGTCGATGTTGTGCTGATTTTGCCGTATTTATTTTTCTGAACAAGCTATGGTAAAATGTTTTTTCTTTCATGGATCCATCCAGTGTTTTTTTGTTCATGTGTTTGGATTGTATATGTGTGTGTGTATATATATATATATATATATATATATATATATATATATATATAATTTAGATACGGTATAGTAATAAATTTTATTGTCATATATAATGCACATGTGGATTTGTGATTTCATTTCAGTTTACCTGTTATTTAATCTAGTGGCTAAGTCTCTAGATATTTTGTAATATGTAGTTAAATCAATTAATATTGTAATTATTTTTTATTTTTCAGTTTGTAGATTTATTATATCCACAATTAATTTAGGGTTTAATTCCCACCATGACTGTTTCCACTCTTGACTTTTTGTCTATAGTCTTGTAGCTGTGACTGCTCAGAGACTTGGGGAGGAGTTGAATCGGGCAACTGTTTACCACTGCTGTGTGCACCTGTTAATATGCGTCATGTCCGTGTTTAATAGTATAAAATGTAGACTCTTTTGTAGTATGTAACCTATGATAAAGGACCCTGTCCGAAACGCGTCAGCGTTATCTCATTTTAATCACAATATGCTTTAATCGTACTCAATAAAGACAAGAGTTTTAATCAAGCGTGGTGCTGGATCTCACCTTCCTAGTCCTTCACCCTGAAATACTTCAACCATTAAATTCCTGACCATCTCGTATATTCCAGCTCAGGACACCATGCTACTAGATTCTCTCAGTTCCTGTTTGTGAACGTATTAGTGACCAAGCCAATCTTTACCTTATTTTGCTATCTACCTGTGTTTCCGAGGGGGGGGGGGTTCTCACTATTGCGATTTTAGAATATTCTGGAAATTGGGAATTCGGGACTTTATCAAACAATATCTAGCCCTCATTGAGATAGTTACAGTCACATTTAGACTGCTGTTCATCCGGGATAAACATTCATAGGGACAGTCGTTGCCAATTATCGGCCAGTTTAACCAGGCCAAGGAAAATAATTCATTCATCAAGTGTGATGATTTTTCAAAGGGCAACCTCCACAAAGGAGGTTTTTCGAAGGCTATTCCCATCTCCAGTATCTAGTAGGTGTAATAATAATAATATTAGCAAATGACTCCAATTAGAAATGTAGTGTAGTACTCCTGATATAGCCATGACTCTTACCTCGTGTGCAGGACATTTCAGCATAGGTATCCATGTTTGCAACTACAAGCAACTAGCTATCACTATATGAGTGTCTGCAACCATGGATACTTAAGCTGCAATGCCCTGCATATGAGGTAACAGACATGGTTATATAAATAGAACTATACTAAATTTCTAATTGGAGGTACAGTACATTGCGAAAGTATTCAGCTACCTTGAATTTTTCAACCTTTCCCCACATTTCAGGTTTCTAACATAAAGAAAAAAATGTAATGTTATGGTGAAGAATCAACAAGTGGGACACAATTGTGAAGTTGAACAATATTTATTACTTATGTTACATTTTTATAAAAAATAACAAAAGTGGGGCGTGCAATATTACACAGGTCTGCAAAAAAAATGTTTTTCGAGAGCTGTTTTGGTTATTCCACATAATCTTTATGTTTTTGAGTGCGCTGAATCCGAAAATGACCTCCATTTTGTCATATGACATTACGTTTTCTGACAATTTAAGTAACTATTTTAAATAAGACAATACCTCAAAATAAATGAAAATAGACTCATAAAATTAATTTTTTATTACAAATGTTTCATGAAAATCATTTTTTTAACTGCAATGAGCTCACTAACACACACTAAAATCGATTCTTCTTCCCTGTGAGGCTTCTCTTGGTACATTTACGCTTATGAGTAGCGTCTGTAATGTCTCTCTGAAGCGTCCAACAGTAGTCTGCCATCATTGTAATGCTCCACCTTCCCCGGTATCTTCTTGTAGTCTGTCATCATTGTAATGCTCCATCTTCCCCGGTATCTTCTTGTATTCTGCCATCATTGTAATGCTCCACCTTCCCCGGTATCTTCTTGTAGTCTGCCATCATTGTAATGCTCCATCTTCCCTGGTATCTTCTTGTATTCTGCCATCATTGTAATGCTCCATCTTCCCCGGTATCTTCTTGTAGTCTGCCATCATTGTAATGCTCCATCTTCCCTGGTATCTTCTTGTAGTCTGCCATCATTGTAATGCTCCATCTTCCCTGGTATCTTCTTGTATTCTGCCATCATTGTAATGCTCCATCTTCCCCGGTATCTTCTTGTAGTCTGTCATCATTGTAATGCTCCATCACCTGGTATCTTTTTGTAGTCTGCCATCATTGTAATGCTCCATCTTCCCTGGTATCTTCTTTCCATCTCTTTAATGTCCTGGTGGAATCGTTCACCTTGCTCTTCACTCACAGCTCCCAAATTTTCAGGAAAGTTGTCAAGGTGGGAATGGAGGAAATGCACTTTCAAACTCATCAGGCAACCTAAAGCTTGAAATGCTTTCAGCATTCGTCCGACGATTTGTTTGTAGTCAGAGTCTTTGTTATTGGCTAAAAATTTCTCTACGACCTCTTTAAATGCAATCCACCCTTCTTTTTGAGGATGCGTCATGGTATTCATAAACTTTTGATCAGCTATAAGCCTTCTAATGTCTGGTCTGATGAGCACACCTTCCTTTAATTTTGCCTCCGAGAGGCCTGGAAACTTGGCGACCAAGTATTTGAAGCATTCTCCATCTTTTTGAAGTGATTTTACGAATTGCTTCATCAATCCCAATTGATGTGGAGAGGTGGTAGCAGAACTTTATGGGGAGGAACCAAAGGATCTCAGAGGACATTTTTTTCACCACCTGTGAGCACCCTCGGCTGCCAATTCTTCTTGGTCCAGTGATTTTGTCGGTCTCGACTGTCCCATAGACACAGAAAACAAGGGTATTTGGTATACCCAGCTCGTTGCCCGAGCAGCATGCACAAGACTTTCAAATCCCCGCACACTTGCCAACCGTGGTTTTCATATTTAAGTTTACGAAGAACCAGTTCCAAGTTCTCGTAGGTTTCCTTGAGGTGTACGGAATGACCTACAGGGATGGAAGCATAAAAACCGCCATTGTGGAGTAAAACTGCTTTGAGACTTCTTTTTGAAGAATCTATAAAAAGACGCCATTGCACTGAATCATATTGGATTTTGAATTGACCCATCAAACCTTTGACATCGATGCAATAAATCAACTTATCTTCCTGGGCAAAGTAAGGAACGAACTCGTCTTCACGATGTCTGAACCATGAAAAAGACACTCCTGGCATCAATAAATTCTTGCTTTTGAGCCTTGAGCCCAGTAACTCAGCGGCATCTTTGGGAAGATTTAAGTCTCTTACCAAATCATCATCTCCTCCTGGGAAAACAATTTTGGTCTTGTATCATCTTCAAAGTCAGAACTTGATTCATCTGGTTCAGGTATGACACCACCTTCATCGGAGCTAGTTATCTATTCCAAGGTAGCAGGGGCCTTGGGTACTGGTATATCTGTGCCATGGGGGATGGGACGAATTGCTAAGTGAATATTGGGGTATGAAATGGAATCCTTCCATTTTGAATTATACCCTTTCACATTGCATGAACAAAAGTAACAATCATCACTATGGTTCTTTTGCTCTCGCCATACCATAGGAATTCCATAACTGAAAGCTTTTTTCTTCCCCTTGAACCAATTTTGAAGGTCCTCAACACACTGTTTGCACACTTTATGAGGCGCCCAAGCTTTATCTTGATCTCCAAGCTTTACTCCGAAATATGCGAAGTATACTTTTTTCACAAAGTTTGTAATATTCAGCTGTTGCTTCAACACTGTATATTCACCACAAATGTAACAGAAACTGTCAGGCGAATTAATACACTTCTGCTGAGCCATAATGCTAATTTTGGGAAACACGGTTGAATATGACGAGCTAACATGAACTGAGATTAAAAAGTGTGAACAGGCGAGAACAAAGATAAAACAATTGAAACAAGACCGGGCATGTCAGAGCCCGCTCATTCAGCTTGCAACATGTTGATGTTGGTTTCATTAGCTCACTCTGAAAGTTCTTTTCTTTGAAAGTTACATTTTTTTGGCATTATATATCGTCAATGCATTGATGTGAATTAAGAGTAATTTTGACTTTCAAAAACCTAAAAAAAAAAATTCTGAAAAACTTACTAACTTTGAAAGAATTTTGCAATTTGTGGCAAATCCTGAAGTCCAGGATTTTTTTCAATATTTTTTTTCATTTTCAGGACACCAAAATACATGGAAATTAGATGAAAATAATCAAACAGCTTTTTAGTCTCAGACCTGTGATTCGTCCCCTTTAAGTTAATACTTTGTAATGCCACCTTTTGCTGCGATTACAGCTGCAAGTCACTTGGGCTATGTGTCTATCAGTTTTGCACATCGAGAGACTGAAATTCTTGCCCATTCTTCCTTTGCTAACAGATTGAGCTGAGTGAGGTTGGATGGAGAGCGTTTGTGAACAGCAGTTTTCAGCTCTCTCCACAGATTCTCGATTGGATTCAGGTCTCGACTTTCACTTGGCCATTCTAACAACTGGATATGTTTATTTGTGAACCATTGCATTGTAGATTTTGCTTTATGTTTGGGATCATTGTCTGGTTGGAAGACAAATCTTCATCCCAGTCTCAGGTCTTTTGCAGACTCCAACAGGTTTTCTTCAAGAATGGTCCTCTATTTGGCTCCATCCATCTTCCAATAAATTTTAACCATCTTCCCTGTCCCTGCTGAAGAAAAACAGGCCCAAACCATGATGCTGCCACCACCATGTTTGACAGTGGGGATGGTGTGGTCAGGGGGATGAGCTGTGTTGCTTTTACGCCAAACATATCATTTGGCATTGTGCCCAAATAGTTTGATTTTGGTTTCATCTGACCAGAGAACCTTCTTCCACATGTTTGGTGTGTCTCCCAGGTGGCTTGTGGCAAAATTTAAACTACACATTTTATGGATATCTTTGAGAAATGGTTTTCTTCTTGCCACTCTTCCATAAAGGCCAGATTTTTGCAGTGTACAACTGATTGTTGTCCTATGGACAGACTCTCCCACCTCAGCTGTAGATCTCTGCAGCTCATCCAGAGTGATCATGGGCCTCTTGGCTGCATCTCTGATCAGTCTTCTCCGTGCTTGAGATGAAAGTTTGGATGGATGGCCGGGTCTTGATAGATTTGCAGTGGTATGATACTCCTTCCATTTCAATATGATCGCCTGCACAGTGCTCCTTGAGATGTTTAAAGTTTTGGAGATATTTTGGTAACCAGATCTGGCTTTAAACTTCTCCACAACAGTATCACGGACCTGTCTGTTGTGTTCCTTGACCTTCATGATGTGATCTGCGCTTTAAACAGAACACTGAGACTATCACAGAGCATGTGCATTTATACGGAGACTTGATTACACACAGGTGGCTTATATTTATCATCTTCAGTCATTTTGGACAACATTGGATCATTAAGAGATCCTCAATCAACTTCTGGAGTGAGTTTGCTGCACTGAAAGTAAAGGGGACAAATAATATTGCACGCCCCACTTTTCAGTTATTATTTTTTTTAAAAAAAGGCTTAAAATAAGCGATACATTTCGTTCAACTTCACAATTGTGTCCCACTTGTTGTTGATTTTTCACCATAGCATTAACATTTTTATCTTTATGTTTGAAGCCTGAAATGTGGGAAAAGGTTGAAAAATTCAAGGCAGCCGAATTTGTTCGCAAGGCACTGTATTTGCTAATATTATTATTATTACACCTACTACATATTGAGATAGGAGCTTGGAAATGGGAATAACCCTTTAAGTAGGCTTGTAATCAGGTGAATTGTTATGATTAAGTATAGATGTTTTAGAGTGATAGATATATTTATGTGTGTACATTTTCCTGTGTAATTTGGCTGGCCGTCCCTAGGTGTCCATGGGTCCCTGGTCCCACAGTGTAAGGGAATGTGAGGTAGTGAAGGCTGGTGTGGGTTAAAAGGGGGGGGGGGGCAGTCCCCAGCACAGGAGACTATAGGGAAGAGTGCATCCTGGTTAATGGAGATAGGGAAGGAGAGAGAGAAGTGAAAGGACCAACAGGGCCAGATGCAGCAGAGTGGAGCAGTGTAGTCTGGCAGGTCCAGGCAGAGAAAGGAGAAATGAGAGAAAGGATCAAGCAGTCTGAAGCAAAGTGATAACCATTCAGTTGCGGAAGGTAAAGCTAGAGGGAAAAGAGAAGTGCTCCCCCTTCTTAGGCTGGCTGCCATTAGTAGTGCGGACAGGAGATGGGGACAGTGTTGACTGGCGGGGTCCCTGGCACCGCGTGAATAAGGATTCTATTAGACCTCTTGTTTGTACAGAGCCGGAATGTTAGTAAAGATAGAGAGACCCTCCCTCCCCTCTTTGGTGGCCATAGTGTAAAAGCTGGGTTCTGTGAAAAAAGCAATGCCTGTGTAAGATCTTGGTGTAAAAACTGCCTTTAAGACGTGGAGGCTGTGTTGTACGCAACTTTACAGTAAAGTTGTTACGGTTTTAACCGGTGGTGGACTCATTACTGATTGCGCAGCGTGTAATGCCGGTCAGAGTGAATGGGATCCAGAGACGCCGGATGAAGACCCAGATGAGCAGCTTCAAGAAGGTACCACCTCCACACTTACTGCCTACACCACTCTGCCCCCCTGTTTGTAGCATGCTGGGGTGGATTTGGACTGCAACCCTCGCCCACGACTGCCCCTCCCTGCTACATTACATGTGCGTGGAATGATTATACTAACTAGAGAACATCAAGCCTTTTAATTTTTCAGATTCGCCAGCTCCTGTAATTTCTTTTTCCCAAAAATTTGATTTATAGCAAATTTATTTTCGAGGTTTAATCTCAAGTAGCCCAATTACTAGGGAAAGGTGTTTGCGGTTCCTGGATACTGAATCTAATTTGTTTTATCATTAATGGAGGGTATGGAGGAGAGGAAGGAGAAAAGGGAGAGAGATTCCAAAATTTGTACTGCAAGAAGGAATACAAATCTGTGTAATTTGAATATAAATATAGCAGAATAGATACTGGATGTGCCATGTCATTAATCTAGAACACTGGCACTCACCGCGGCTCCATCCTGCCCAATCTCTCACCCTATTAATTGCAAATCAATGTTTTTCAACCCTAGTGCAGTGGTACAGCACAATATAATTTTGCTCATTTTCTCTCCATATGTGTAAAGAACTATGAGCTCAGACCTCTATCCTACATTGCACAAGCCTTGGCCGCCCTCATCTTTTATATTGACTGTGATAGTCCCCCATGATTGGACCATGTAATGTCATAGCTGCAGGACATTATGGTGGAAGCCCACCGAGCCACGCGTGACCTCATTAGCCTATTCTGTGACTACAGCAGTGTGTGAAATGGTTGAGGGCATTTTTTGGGGGGGCCGAATCATGGAAATAGAAATGTACTGTTTATATTTTGGTCCTGAGGAAGAGGTTCCATACCTCGAAATGCATAGACCTATGGAATAAAAGAATTATTAATCAACAAGTCTCCATCTTGTCTGGCGAATGTGCGGTGTTAACTTCTTCTCCTCTCCTGCTTTGAAGACTCATCCACGTGGGGCTGTGGCAGGCGCCATTATCTTATGCTATCTGTGGTGGTTGTGACCATCACAACCACATTAGGTGAGTGTACATTGCCTTTCTGTTTATCTGGTAGGACCCTAGCACTTCTGTTTTCTAGTTTTATCACATATACTAACTTGCACAGAGCCCCCTCGTCTGTCTATGTCCACCCCTGAAATATACCTTGCAGAAAACTACCAAACACGAGGAATTCAGAATATAATAGTACAAATTTCTAAAACTTTATAACATTTTCTGGCACAATAATTCAATAGAAACACCCACAAACACAACAAAAGACTAAAATAACCACAGGACGTAAAAAAGGAAAATTAATTGTGCTACATAAAATGTTCTTTGTCAAGGTAAAACAATACACATGACATATCAAAGAGAATGCCCAGCAAATAGCACACACATGTCAAAAACCTTTATAGATTTAATAAAGAAAAGGTTATTGGGAAAATCTTTGCAGATAAAAGCACATAAACATTTTATCAAGCGCACAACAAAAGTAATGCATTAGCTTCAAAGCCCTAAAACAAAAGAAAAACTGCTAGACATAGTACACAAACTAGAGTATCACCTCCATAACCAAAAGCAGAAGTCAGGCTAAAATCTAAGGTAAAAATGTATAAAATGCTAATATTGACCATTTCAGGACATTATTATTACACTATAAAAAAATAAAAACTAATTATAATACTCTATGAACATCTACCACCTGTATCTATAGTGCTTTTCCCCAATAAAATGTGAATAGAATATATTTTAATATTTAATATCAATCGCGGCACTTAGGGGATTGGGAGAGGGATAACACTCCCTCTCCTCTCCGATCGGTACCCCCGCAATGTGATCATGAGGGCCCTATCTTTGCCATGGTGACCTGAGGTTGTCATGATGACCTCCAGGTCACCCAGTTATGGGAAGCCTCAGTGATCATGCCAGGAGCATGATCCCCGATGCTTTTGTTAGTGTAAAACTGACTGTTATCATGTATTGCAATGATCGTGAATTGCAATACATTATACCAGTGATCAGGGCAATAAAAAGTAATGTCCCGGATAGGGAGTAAGGAAAAAAGTAAAAAATGTACAAAAAAATTGTAAAAATCTAAAAAAAATATCAGAAAATAAAGAACAAAAAAGTAAAATGTTCCAATATGTATATTTATGTAAAAAAAACAGGGATTCTGCCAATGGGATATGGCACGCTCACACCATTCCAACTAAACCCCACTCCAATATGACGATCTTTCCCTTCTTCACTTTGTACTGTTTATAGTATTGCACAACAAATTGTGTGGTCCATTATCTCCTGTTACCCTAGTGAATTTAAAATCTTGGGGTTAAAGCAACATTATTGTGGTTAAAAATGACACCTGGGGGATCAATGTGCTCACCAAGCATCTAGATAAACCCATTGAGGGGTCTAGTTTCCAAAATGGGGTCAGTTGTGGAGGAGCTCTACTGTTTACTCACCTCAGGTGCTTGACCAATGTGACATGGCACCTGCAACCAATCCAACCAAATCTGAACTCAAATATGGCGCTCCTTCCCTACTTCTCTTCACTATGCCTCAAGAGTAGCTTTTGACCAGATATGGGATATTTGTAAACTCAGGAGATATTGCACAACAAATTATATGGTGCATTTTCCCCCCGTTTCCCTTTTGAAATTGAAAGATTTTTGGTTAGAGCAACATTTATTGGGTAAAAATGTATTTTTTTATTTTCACGGCTCAATGTTATAAAATTCTGTGAAGTATCTGGGGGTAACAAGGGGCTCACCAAACATCTAGATACATTCCTTGAAGGGTCAGAGAGTGGAACAGGCGACCACAGGAGGTTGTGAGCTCTCCATCAATGGAAATCTTCAAGCAGAAACTGGTTAAATATATAGCTCTGATGATTTAGTAAAACCTGCACTCGCAGGTGGTTGGACCCGATGGCTCTTGAAGTCCCTTCCATCTCTACCATTTTATGATTCTTGTTTCTAAAATGGAGTCACTTGTGGGGAAGCTCGACTGTTTAGGCACATCAGGGGCTCTCCAAATGCAACATGGCATTCATTAAGGATTCCAGACCATTTTGTATTCAAAAAGTGAAATGGTGCTCCTTCCCTTCAGAGCCCTGCCGCGCTGCCAAACAGTAGATTTCCACCACATATGAGGTATCGGTATACTCGAGAAAAATTTCACAACAAATTGTACTGTGCATTTTCTCCTGTTGCCCTTATTAAAATGAATGGTTTGGGGTTAAAGCAACAATTTTGTGGTAAAAAATGTATTTTTTGCTATTTTCACAGCTTGGCTTAACGTTATAAAATTCTGTGAACCACATGAACATTCCAGGTGCTCACCAAACATCTAGATAAATTCTTTGAGGGGTCTAGTTTCCAAAATGGGGTCACTTGTGGGAGAGCTCTACTATTTAGGTAGATCAGGGGCTCTCCAAACGCGACATGGCATCCGCTATCTAGTCCAAACAATTTTGCACTCTAAAATTCAAATGGCTCTCCTTCCCTTCTGAGCCCTGCCGTGTGCTCAAACAGTAGATTTCCACCACACATGGGTTATTCTTGTACTCAGGAGAAATTGCACAACAAATTGTATGGTGCATTTTCTCTTGTTACCCTTGTGAAAATGCAAAATATGGGGTTAAAGTATAATTTTTGTGGGAAAAACTACAATTTCATTTTTTCATTCCAGATTGCTTTAGTCTCTGTGAAGCACCTAAAGGGTTCATAAATGTCTTGAATGTGGTTTTGAGTCGTTTGAGTGGGGCAATTTTTAGAATAGTGTCATTTTGGGCATTTTCTGTCAGCTAGGACCCTCAAAGTCACTTTAAAAGTGATGTGGTCCTTAAAAACTTTGGTTTTGTAAATTTCGTTGGAAAAATGAGAAATTGCTGATAAAATTTGAACCCTTATAACTTCTTAACAAAAAAAATGATGTTTCAAAGATTGTACTGATATAAAGTAGAGATGTGGCAAATGTTATTTATTAACTATTTTGTGTGAAATTACTGGTTTAAAGGCATAAAAATTCAAATTTTGAAAATAGGAAAATTTCAAAACTTTTGTCAAATTTCTGATATTTTCACTAAGAAATGCAAGATAAATAATCCTAAATTTACAACAATCATGAAGTACAATATGTCACAAAAAACAATGAACTCATAACTTCCTAACAAAAAATGATGCTTCAAAGTTATGTTATAAACTTCTGTGAAGCACTTGGAAGTTCAAGGTGCTCACCAAACATCTAGATAAATTCCTTGATGGGTCTAGTTTCCGAAATGGAGTCACTTGTGGGGGAGCTCCACTGTTTAGGTACATCAGGGGGTCTCCAAAAGCAACATGGTGTACATTAACAATTCTAGCCAATTACTGATGTAAAGTAGACATGTTGGAAATGTGAAGAGGACATGTGGCTTGGGGGTGTAGAGGTTAAATACATATTTTTAAATGATGATACACACTGTTTAGCAAAATGTTAGGCAAGTTATTAATACTAGATGTGGTATGTCATTAAAAACAGGCTAGAATACCAATTTTCCTTAAGAAGAATCAGTAACCTACTCTGATAAGAATATATAAATAATTATCTTTTAAAAGTAAGGAAGCTTAATCAGGGTATCTGAAAACGCAACCCCTATGTCAGGATCATATTGTTTTTCCCCTTACATTTTTACCTTGAATGTGACCTTCATATTCTTTTAATAAGGATGTTTATCTAGTTTTTTCCTGCTCCTTGTTCATTTCTTTCAGGCTGTTTGATTTCAGCAGCATTTAACTGGTTTCATAGCACCATTTCCATATTCCCGATTGAGGATGTGTCATACAGGGGGACCCATGTTCAATATTCCCTTTTTCACATACCTTGAGAGAGTGATTATTGCACTGATTGGACCAATTAATTCATCTGAATAGATTTCCATTTAGCACCTTATAGATGAAGTCTGGGAATTGAATGTTTCCTCAGGAAAAATCAGCTGTTTTTGGGTAAGCTATGAGCTCTTTGGAAGTAATTGTTTCTGATGAGACAACATTCAGAAGGGGCCTGAAATATCTAAATATTAGATAGATTTTGACTCATTGGGCAAAGCTGTATACAGGCTTGGACTGGCCCACAGGTGAGAAGGAGAATTCCCCGGTGGGCCCCTCTGCATCAGTTTTTTCTCCAGCTCCCTTTATGAGCAGTAGTTGACACAATACACCTGATTCACTGTTTTTAGACAGAAGCACCATCTTAATTATTAATATATCAAACTACTTTTATTGTTATCTAGAAGCATAAGTAATGTTTTTAAAGAAGGTAAACTAATATTTGCAGAGAAAATGTATCTGGTGGGTCCTTGTTATTTCAGTCCAACATTGGTTGTTTAAGTGATAATTTGAAGGCAGTATTTTGTACTTTTGGAGGCGGATGATTTGCACTTTCTAATTTTGATAACTTGTGCACATAGTTCATTGGATTATTTATTCTGCTACCAAATTACCTTCTGTCTTATGATTTAACATTTGTTTTATAAGTTTGCAAAGCTCCATCAATCCATAGGAATAGCTGAGCTAATGATTAGCCTCGCTCTTTGCTGTTGACCTTTTCATTTTTCCATACGTGTTTGTACAGGCTGCCACATGTTAGCTCAGTCTTTGTATATATTCCGCCTTCCATCTGCTTGTAGTAGCTTTAGTTCATTATTTTCCAATATGCTGGATATTTACACACATTTATTAATTAGCGTCAAATGACAGCACATAAGCAACAAATAGGCAATAGGCACAATTTATTGCAAGTGGAATTTAGCTTGAAAGACTTCTAAAGCAAAGTTTTATTTCTTAATGGTGCTGATGATTAAAGAGGAACGTTGATATTGTAGCTAAATGTTTATTAGATTATCTACAATTTTCAGCCCTTTGCAGATAAATAAGCACAAAACCGTTATTTTTAGTTGTAGAATAGGATTCTCTGTAAATGATACATCAATTTCCCATGTATCTTCCTAGCCGTAGTATCATTACTTAGTTATGAGTCATTTACAGCAGTCATTTAACATTACTTTTCCTTCCTTGTAATATCTTCTGGAAATGATGACAGAGATGCTTAAGGCAAACAATGTAGCCAAAGAAAGTGGGTTGGATTTTCTTTTCCACATTACTTAATCATTATCAGACGATATGCCATAGAAGTAACCGACTCAGATGTTTTTTGGCCCTTGAAAAGAAGAAAAACCAAATCAAGTCACATCTTGATGTATATTATATTGTTATGCAACCATTTAACATTACTTTTCCATCCTTATAATAATGTGTGGAAATGATGAAAGGGATGCATAGGGCAAACAATGTAGCCAAAGAAAGTGGGTTGGATTTTCTTTTCCACATTACTTAATCATTATCAGCCGATATGCCATAGAAGTAACTGACTCAGATGTTTTTTGGCCCTTGAAGAGACGGAAAACCAGATCAAGTCAGAGCTTGATGTTGCATATTATTTCATTACACACTCATTTAATATTAATCCATGCTTGTAATATCTTGTTTAAATGATGACAGAGATGCATAAAGCAAATAATGTAGTCAAGTGGGTTGGATTTACATTATCACATTACTTATTCTTTATCATCAGAAATGCCATAGAAGTAACCGACTCAGATGTTTTTTGGCCCTTGAAAAGAAGGAAAACCAGATCAAGTCCCATCTTGATGTTGTATATTATTTTGTTATGCAGCCATTTAACATTACTTTTCCATCCTTATAATATAGTGTGGAAATGATGACGGGGATGCATAGGGCAAACAATGTAGCTAAAGAAAGTGGGTTAGATTTTCTTTTCCACATTACTTAATCATTATCAGCGAAATGTCATAGAAGTAACCGACTCAGATATTTTTTGGCCCTTGAAAAGAAGGAAAACCAAATCAAGTCAGAGCTTGATGTTGCATATTATTTCATTACACACTCATTTAATATTAATTTTCCACGCTTGTAATATCTTGTTTAAATGATGACAGAGATGCATAGAGCAAATAATGTAGTCAAGTGGTTGGATGTACATTTCCACATTACTTATTCTTTATCATCAGAAATGCTATAGAAGTAACCGACTCAGATGTTTTTTTGGCCCTTGAAAAGAAAGGAAAACCAGGTCAAGTCAAATCTTGAGGTTGCATATTATTTTGTTACACAGACATTTAACATTACTTTTCTATTCTTGTAATATCTTACAGAAATTATGTCGGAGATGCATAAAGCAAACAATGTAGCCAAGTGGGTTGGATTTTCTTTTCCACATTACTTAATCTTTATCAGCAGATATGCCATAGAAGTAACTGACTCAGATTTGTTTTAGTCATTGAAAAGAAGGAAAACCAGATCAAGTCACATCTTGATGTTGCATATTATTTTATTACACACTCATTTAATATTAATTTTCCATCCTTGTAATATCTTGTGGAGATGATGACGGAGATGCATAGAACAAATAACGTAGCCAAGTGGGTTTGATTTATATTTACACATTACTTGATCTTTATCAGCAGACATGTCATAGAAGTAACCAACTCAGATGTTTTTTGGTCCTTGAAAAGAAGAAAAACCAGATCAAGTCAGATCTTGATGTTGCATATTATTTCGTTACGTTCCATCCTTGTAATATCTTGCAGAAATTATGTCGGAGGTACATAGAGCAAACAATGTAGCCAAGTGGGTTGGATTTACAGTTCCACATTGCTTAATCTTTATCAGCAGACATGCCATAGAAAACCAAATCAAGTTAGATATTATTTTGTTACACATTCATTTAAACTGGTATTTCCCCAAAAATGGAAATTGACTTTTGTAACTTTTCTTAAAATTATGGATATATCATAGAGAGAAGTCGGAGGTTATGTTCCATATGCCAAGATTCCCTTCAATAGTGGAACAAATAGGCGTAATCGCTCAGCCCAAGGCTGTCTTTCCTTATTGGAAGCCTGACACTTAGACCTTCTATCCAACCTTTCATCTCAGGGGAAAGAAGGGCTTGGCTAAGTGATCATATCCCTCCATTGTATCCATCAATGGGGTTTCTACCGTTAGTAACTTCTGAAATGTCTCTGTCACACAAGTTTTGGGACGCCACAAGCTCTCAACATCTTATTTGTATTTTTTTATATTCTGGCATCAGATATACGGCTATAATAATGCTAATGCACTTGGCACTGAAGGAGGAGATTTTATATCTGGCACTTGGCATCACTTGTGGAGCTAATATACACTGTTACATGGCTAATAAAGCAGAACAAAGACATTAGGTTGACTATACTACATTAGATCTAAGCCATTATTATAATATAGATGTTTAATGTCACTGAATGCGGCATATGCATCTGTCATTCATATAGATTGGGGCATTGTTTGATCAGTCCTGTCCATCCCAGGTCTGTGTGCTGTGAAATATAACGACGTGGCATATGACCAATTTTTCTGCAGTTCCTACATTATGGGACACATTTATACATGTGGATCATTGGAATGTTAAATTACATGGCAAAGAATGAATCAATGTCAAATGTAATGTCCACGTTCTCAGTGTTATAGTATATGTTACCAATAAAGAGCCAGAAATCTCCAGCTACCACTTACCCATCATATTATTCTGATGTCTAAATGAAGGGAAATGTCCCTCCTGCTGTTCATATACAATCTACATGAAAGCATTGTATATGGGCAGTGCACATACTGTGCTGATAATAGTAACATTCAGCAATATTACAGATTTTAATTATATACATGATGTTACCACTTGATGGTATGATTTGGTAATATTAAACAAAGTAGATCCTTTAAAATGTCATAAAATGTATAAATATATGATTCTCCAACCATCATATGTTAAGCGGGCTTTACACGAGGCGATAGATTGTGCGATATGTCGTCAGGGTCACGGTTTTCGTGACGCACATCCGGCATACTGCACGACGTCGTCTCGTGTGACACCTCCTAGCGACGCAGTAACGCTCACAAATCGTGAGTCGTGTACTCGTCGCTAGGTTTCATAAAATTGTTTAATTAAAATGGCGGAGGTTGTTCATCGTTGACGTGGCATCACACGTTGCTCCGTGTGACACCACGGGAACGATGAACAGCAGCTTACCTGCCTCCCGCGGCACCCGACGGCTTACAGGAAGGAAGGAGGTGGGCGGGATGTTTACATCCCGCTCATCTCTGCCCCTCCGCTTCTATTGGCCGGCTGCCGTGTGACGTCGCTGTGACGCCGAACGTCCCGCCCACTCCAGGAAGTGGACGTTCGTCGCCCACAGTGAGGTCGTCCGGAAGGTAAGTATGTGTGACGGGGGTTAAACGAGTTTGTGCGCCATGGGCAACTAATTGCCCGTGACGCAAAAACGCCGGGGGCGGGTACGATCGATTGTGCTATCGCACAATCTATCGTCTCGTGTAAAGCAGGCTTTACAATTGCAGTCCTGCAAAGATATAGCTTGTACCTGTGTGCTTATATCAGCAATATTTGTCTCCGCATTCTGGCAATTCAGTGAATACTAGGTCCCAAAAAAAATTTCCTATAATATAAAAAACAAACAGACAAAAAAATTAAAATTCATGGTAGAAATGAAACAAATTAACTTATATGAACATACCCTTTTGCCCTTTTGTATTACGGACCAATAGGAACACTATATGCTGCCATTCCTCAAAGAAGAAATACCTCCAGGGTAGAATATCTCCATAATTCAGCTTGTGATGGAGCATGACACAAATCATTTGCTCACAGATTGTTATGGAATCAGTAAGTGAAATCTTTATGTGCCTGCATTTAAAAAAATAGGTTCACTAATAAAGTGTAGTGCCAGCATACCTGCGGGAACACTGGCTTACTCACTGCTCTGGCTGGGTTTGGGTCCTCCCTCACTGCCCTGTGGCTGTCCAAATGTGCTCCAGCTCACTTCTTCCCCTGTGGCCTGTGCATGCTGCACTGACTCCCCAGGAATGCGCTTAGGGAGCGCATGCGCACACTGGCCCTCCTCCTAAATGCCTCTTAGCCTATGGCTGAGAGGCACTATGTATTTTAGGCACCCTCCTATTAGGGGAGGGGCTTGCGCAACGCTCTTAGTTTGTTTGTCTACCAGTCTGCTAGCTTGTTGTCAGGTTCCTTTATTCCTGTGTCCATCACCTGTACCTGTGCCTATCACTCCTGTCATGCCAACCATACCTGTCCGTATCCTTCTATCGGACTACTTCAGTCATCCCGCCAGTACCTGCCTGTACCTGTGTCCATACCTGGGTCTGTCTCCTGTCCTGTGGGTCAGCTGCCACAGTCCTGATCACTGCTTTGGGTGTGTTACCTGGTGTCTGCCTTGTGTTAAGCCCTCCCACTAAAAAGTTAACCCGAGTTCCCCCTGTGGTAAAGTTGGCTCACTCTTGCTCACTCCCTCAACACCAGTGGTGAGCGTTACATAAACCATGATGTGGCTGTATGCATGAGATCTAATACAGTGAAGGAAATAATTATTTGCTCCATTGCTGATTTTGTAAGTCTCTGACAAAGATATGAACAGTCTATAATTTTAAAGTTAGGTTAGTTTTAACAGTAAGAGATATGTAAAATATTCAAAATAAAATCCAGAAAATCACCTTGTATAAATTTTATACATTTATTTTCATTTTGCAGAGAGAAATAAGTATTTGATTCCTCTGGCAAACAAGACTTAATACTTGGTGGCAAAATCCTTGTTGGCAAGCACAGCAGTCAGGTGTTTTTTGTAGTTGATGATGAGGTTTGCGCACATGTCAGGAGGAATTTTGCTCCACTCCTCTTTGCAGATCATCTCTAAATCATTAAAATTTTGAGGCTGTTGCTTGGCAACTCGAAGCTTCAGCTCCCTCCATAAGTTTTCTATGGGATAAAGGTTTGGAGACTGGCTAGGGCACTCCATGACCTTAATGTGCTTCTTTTTGAGCCACTCCTTTGTTGCCTTGGCTGTATGTTTTGAGTCATTGTCATGCTGGAAGACCCATCTAGGACCCATTTTTAATGTCCTGGCGGAGGGAAGGAGATTGTTACTCAGGAATTTATGGTACATGGCTCCATCCATTGTCCCATTGATGCGATAAAGTAGTCCTGTGCCCTTAGCAAAGAAACACCGCCAAAACATGTTTCCACCTCCATGCTTGATAGTGGGGATGGTATTTTTGGGTCATAGGCAGCATTTCTCTTCCTACAAACTTCCTCAGAATCATCCTGATGTTCATTAGCAAGCTTCAGACGGGCCGGCTGCACATGTGCCTTTTTGAGCAGTGGGAGTTTGTGGGCACTGCAGGATGTCAATCCATTACGGTGTAATGTGTTACCAATGGTTTTCTTGGTGACAGTGGTCCCTGTGCCTTGAGACCATTAACAAGTTCCCCCCATGTAGTTTTAGGCTGATCTCTCACCTTCCTCATGATCCTGGATAAACCACGAGGTGAGATTTTGCATGGTGTCCCAGACTGATGTCGATTGACATTCATTTTGTATTTCTTCCATTTTCTTACTATTGCACAGTTGTCTCCTTCTCACCCAGCGTCTTACTTATGGTGTTGTAGCCCATTCCAGCCTTGTTTAGGTCTATGATCTTGTCCCTGAAATCCTTCAGAAAGCTCTTTGGTCTTGCCAATGTTGTAGAGGTTAGAGTCTGACTGATTGATGGAGTCTGTGGACAGAAGTCTTTTATACAGGGGACAATATAAGACAGCTGTCTTTAATGCAGGTAACGAGTTGATTAGGAACGTCTAACTTGTTTGTAGGAGCCAGAACTCTTAATGGTTGGTAGGGGATCAAATACTTATTTCTGTCTGCAAAATACAAATAAATTCATATAATTTATTTTCTGTTTTTTTATGTTGGATATTCTTCATATACAGGCCCCAATAATCACCAAAACAAGGGACTTTTATCTCCGTAGGGTTAGCACACATGCTCATTTGCCGCAGTAATTCATCTATTGCTGGCACATTATGGACAGTAATATAGAGAATGATTTGAGCAGCATGCATATAATCAGCTGTATTCCATGCACCACGCCACTGTTTGTGCTATTTAGTACAACCCTCCATTTGTCTCTAAAATTGCAGTAAATACAATGAAATCTTAGGCTATGTGCCCACGGGCGAACGTAACTGCGGATGTATCCGCAGGTGCGGCCGCAGGTTTACCGCAGCTGCTCGCTGGCATCCGCAGCTATTTTTAGCTGCGGTAGTACAGTGGAATAGCTGCAGTAAACCTGCGGACATTCATGCGAATTACCTGCGGACGTCCCGGCCTCTATCTCCATAGAAGAGGGCCGGGATTTCCGCAGGTAATTCCGCATGAATAATTGACATGCAGTTACGTGCGGCTGCGGGACATCCGCAGGATATTCCGCAGCCGCACTTTCCGCAGTGTGGACAAAGACACTCCCCATGTCCTATAGGATAACATGGGGAGTGTCTGTACATGGTAAAACCTGCGGATTTATCTGGAAGATCCAGAAAAGTCCGCAGGTTTTCCGCGGCAAAATCCGCAGAAACAAGCTCCCGTGGGCACATGCCCTAAGACACCGAAACTCTTTCTCTGTATAAAAATTATCATTATTGGTCCTAGCATACACTGAAGAAAAATACAAAAACACGCAATGTTTCGGCCAACACAGCCATCTTTTTTAATGACTAGAAAAAGGCCCTGCATTGGCTGAAACGCTACATGTTATTGTATTTTTCTTCAGTGTATTCTTGGACCAATAAAAATAGTTTTTCTATAAAGAAGTTCCGGTGTCTTGGATTTCTTGGTATTTAATGAATGGAGCCACAGTTGAGCATGCGCCTTGCTGATCCATACTAACAGTGCCCTCGGGTCAACCTCCCATTATTTCATAAGTTATCACCTATCTTTGGATGGGTGATAACTTATTTTACTAGATTCCCCATTTACAGTTGGAGGAACCAATTTTGATTCTACTGACCCACTAACATGTATGGGGGATCCCAGCCGAGCTGGCATTTAACTCTCAACTATCTAAGGTGTATGGACAACCCATAATCCAGGTTTACGTGACACCAGCCCTGAACTTGGAAGGACAGTGCCATATGTAACTATCCATATTGCTTGTTAAGATGGCGTTCACCCTAGTGTACCTGTCTTCTTCTATCACAACTGGCAGGAATATATAATCTTTTACAAAGCAGCTTCTCTGGCAAACACTTTTAACAACAACTATGTAACTAATATAAATAAAGCAGACAACAAAATGAAATGTGGCATTTATTATAGAGATTTAATTAGCGACGAGACAACCATAACATCTTTCTTGACAGTATTTAAATTAAGAGACACAAAATCTTAACATTTCAAGAAGGCTAAACAAAACCAGACAAAAGAGGTATTAAAGCTCATAGACTGGGACAAAAGCCAAAAATAGACATTCAAAAAATATTATAAATTATTGTTGCGTATAAAAACGACTAAAAATCAAACTGTTAAATCAAGATAAAACATTTTTATTAAAATCAAAAGTAATGGTGACCAAATCTAACAAAAATAACTTTTCATCCACTAGATTCAGAACAAAGAGGGGGATACATTAAAAAACTACAAGAGAAATAATGTGACCCATAAAAACGAATATAAAGCAAAGCTGGAAATGGAAAGACACATTGCCAAATAAAGTAAAATGTTCTTGGAATATACAAAGAGCAATGAGATTAAAGCTGAAAGAATTGGAACATTTCAAGAATATTCTAGATAGATTTATTTGGGGAGATGAGAAAGCTTACGTCTTGACAGCAAAAAGATCCTTTAGATGCCCTCTCCAATCAAGACACTATAGATCACATTCAATTGCTCTTGAAGAAACATGTTAGGCTACGGGTTGAACTAGATGGACTTAGAGTCTCCCTTCAACCTTTAAAAACTATGATACTATGATAACTATGATGAAACACTCGACTGTTTTGTTGGCTTTTTTTTTCATTTTATTCTTTAAAACCAGTTAAAAATCATCACACTTTATTTTCTGGTTGGAATTGGTTTATTGTGAGCCCTAATCAGGTCACGTGCCAATTCTGATCTTTGATCTAAAGTAGCTGGGAATGGAGCTGGATGACAATCAGTATGAGATAAAGGAAAGCTGGGGGGGGGGCAAAAAAGCGGAATAGGGCTTTATCTCCCTCTCCTACTCTTTAATTCTCTCCTCATGCAATCGCCTCTAAGACTTTTCCCGAGCATCCCTAGTGTTCTGGAATTCGCTGCCTCAACACGTCAGACGATCTACTACACTTGAAAGCTTCAAACGGAACTTGAAAACCCATCTGTTCAGAAATGTCTTTAATCTCCAATGACCTCACTGCTTCACTTCTACCACAGCTGACGCCCTACCACCGTGCGGTACTGCCGCATCACCACCATGCGGAGAAGCCACCTCACCACCGTGCGGAGCGTCCTCCTCACCACCATGCGGAGCTGCCGCCTCACTACCATGCGGAGCTGCCACCCAACCTACACCCCACCTACTGTCTCCTCCCCCAAATCCTATAGAATGTAAGCCCACAAGGGCAGGGTCCTCTTCCCTCTGTACTAGTCTGTCTGCTGTAACTTGGATATGTATTCTGTATGTAACCTCCTTCTCATGTACAGCCCCATGGAATCAATGGTGGTCTATAAATAAATAACAATAATAATCCAGACACCAGTGTTAAATGGTGATGTGGCAGAGCTCACCTGGTGTTGTTGAGAGAATTAGAGATGAGCGGACCTGTTGAAGTTCGATTCCACGGTTCAGCCGGATGTTAGATAAAGTTTGGTTGGGACCTTGACTTGACCTGAACCCCAATGGAAGTCATTACTTGGGCAGTTCGGGTCTCCGCCAACATGCAGCCAGCCATAAACAGAACACTTCCAAAGAAGGGTAGGTGGATTTTATCCATTTTTTATCTTTTGGGGGTGCACACTACATCCATTAACACTGTTGTTACCCCCAGTGCGAGCCATTCAAATACTGCAAGTGGCTCACACTGGGCTGAGCACCGAGCATGTTCGAGCACAGCGATGCTGACTAGAGTGGTCAGCATTAGAGATGAGCAGCCCCTTGGAAGTTTACTTCAGTGGGTTCATCCAGACTTTAGATAAAGTTCGGTTTGGGACCCAAACTTTGACCTGAACCGCAATGGAAGTCACTAATTGGGCAGTTTGGGTCTCCGCCCACAGGCTGCCAACCATAAACAAATAAGATCCAGGGCCGGATGGGCAGATTTTTTCCATTTCTTTTGTTTGGTGCACACTACATCCCCAGTGTTAGGCTGGCATCACACGGTACGATCTATCGTGCGATTGCACGAGCGATTGTACCCGCCCCTGTCATTTGTGCATCACGGGCAATTAGTTGCCCGTGGCGCACAAAGTCGTTAACCCCTTGTCACACGCACTTACCTCCCGGACGACGTCGCTATGGGCGGCGAACATCCTCTTCCTAAAGGGGGAGGGACGTTCGGCATCACAGCGACGTCACACAGCGGCCAACCATTAAAAGCGGAGGGGCGGAGATGAGCGGGACGTAACATCCCACCCACTTCCTTCCTTCCGCATTGCCGGCAGGACGCAGGTAAGCTGTGTTCGTCGTTCCCGGGGTGTCACACGGAGCGATGTGTACTGTCTCGGGAACGATGAACAACTGGAGCACAGAGGGAGGACCGACATTTTGAAAATGAACGACGTGTCAACGAGCAACGATAAGGTGAGCATTTTTGCTCATTCACAGTTGTTCGTAGCTGTCACACTCTATGATATGTCTAACGATGCCAGATGTGCGTCACGGAATCAGTGACCTAGACGACATATCGCCCGATATATCGTAGCGTGTGACGCCGGCCTTACCCCCAGTGCAAGCCAATCAAACTCTGCAAGCAGCTTGCATTGAGCTGAGAACTGAGCGGACCTGAGCACAGAGATGCTCGCTCCAGTGGTGTTCATATGTAAAACATCCAAACTCCGAATCCGAAGTAATTTTTTTTTGGTAAATTCTGTTTGGTAAGAACACCAAACCTTGAGCTTGCTCATCTCTAGTGAGAAATCACAGTACTTTATAGACACAAGATAGAGTAAAAATTCAGCTGTTGATGCTCTGTAGGTTGAGAGATCAACGTAGAGATTAGCTGTAGAAGATGTGGGTGTGCTGAGCTGCTGGTCAAATGGAATAAAAGATATCCAAAAAATCCAGGGTATAATGAATGATAGCAGTTTTATTCTCAACGTGTTTCAAAGTTTTTGTAACTTATTCACCAGGAGAAACCAAGGAAACTTTTTGTGGTTTCTCCCGATGAAGACGATACTTTGAAACGCGTTGGAAAAATAAAACCGCTATCATTTATCATACCTTGGATTCTTTGGATATCTTTTATTTTATACCAATCAGTAGCACAGCGAACCCACATTTCCTTCACCAAATCAATATAAGATGATCTTTTTGAAAATTCAGAGGTTTTTAAGCAAATAATGTTCACATGCAAACAAAGTGCTGCCTGAGTGTAGAACAGACAGACCTCGGACTAGGCAGGGGCAAGGTGAGTATGTAAAAAATTGTCCGATATTAATTCCGAAAACAAGGGATATTCTCATCCGTACTGTCATTCATATTTATATATCATCAATGTAGTAAGTACATGATCAAGTACAGTTTGCTAGGTTAATAAATGGCAAGGTATCGATAAAAATAGGATACTATACGGTGAAAAAGCTGTCCTGTGAGCAGCCCTACTGCTCACTCACACAGCATACATCTGATCATCTGTACGAGCCCTTAAAGCAAGTTGAGCAACTCACAAGGACATTTTCTCCATGGACCATCGTCAATGAACCAAACTACTTTAATCATATTCTGGCATGTGACTGTAACCATCCAGGCCAGTACCTATACCTTTATTTAGACTTTGTACATTGGATGGCGCCACATCTTTATTGCGGGCGATGCAGGGCAGACCTTAATGTCTGGGACTTGTGGAGCTACTCAATCAGGGAGCCTTAGATTTAATTCCTGGCTTTCTGGGAACACTGGGCAAGCCTTTCTTTTATTTAAGCCTTTGAACTCTGACTCCCACTGTTTATCCTCTTAGGTTCTGTGCCTGAGCTATCTGCTCATTAAAATTCCTGTTGTTGGACAACGGCATGTTTTATATCTACTCTTTTGCCTTCCAATTTAGTACCTTGACTGATCTATTGTTTTTGAACCCTCTGCAGGGACATAACTTTAATAGGTGCAAGGGTTGCTCATGGACCGTGGTGCCTAGGGAGCCCAAAACGGTCCCTTTGGCTTATATGGAAAGACCAATGCTATTAAAAACTTTAAATAATTGGGTGCTATGTTGACTTTGGGGCCCATGAGCTTCAATTTGAAAGCTTCTGTCCAGCTACCTGATCATTTCTGCTAGCCTGCATCATCGGCCAGCAGCATCATCGGCAAACCTATGGGCTCCTGTGTAGGTCCAGACCTCTGTACAGTGGTTAAAGGATGAAGGCCAGGGCAAACCCCTGGAATCTGGTACATGGAGTGGCTTGCTCTACGTCTGTATGTGGTAGCTATGTTTTGAGCTGTCAGATGACCAACGACAGAGCAATGTTACAGTGTCTCACCCATTCCCAGTCAGTGGAAAAAAGTGATTCAACTCCGTTTTAAAACTATTTTCACTGTTGAAACACTCAAGTTCATCTAAATCTTAAGGATTGAATAATTCAGCATTAGTTCAAAATGTAAAGCTTTCTTCTAGGAGAAATGTCAGGGTTTTTCTTTTTGCTTCACACTGTATGCAGTTCACAATGCCTTGCATATAAAGCAAATAATGTAGGCAGATTCCCCTTTAAGCAAAAAACAGCTGGACGTACCGACATAAAAAGGAAATATTTAAAGACTGAAATAAATTGCAGCAACCAATGCCAAGCAGCTGCTGTCCGGGCACGTAAGATCATGGAATACACTGAGACATTCACAGATGCACACAAGAAACACCTCATTTTATCTCATCGTGTAGACTAAAGGTTTACGCTCATTCTGATATAAAGGCTTTATCTGGTTTATCTCACTAATAACACAATGCCCATTAATATATTACAGAATCTGTGAAATATTGAGTAGATGTATGCCTTTACATTCTAATCAGAAATCTCCTGTTAATGGAGAGGAACGAAAAGGACATTAGAGTTTCCAGAGATTTTAACATTGTAATTTAGATAAATAATATACAGATCCGGTTGCTTAGATCATTTTACATTATGGATATCCAAAGGGACAAGCTGTATGATAAAGATCAAAGCAAGTAAAACCGTCTGATTTTGATTGGATCAAGCTATCCTTTGCGTATTTGGTCCTCCCAACTCTTCCTTGATGTGAAGGATTGTGAATGCCTAATTTCAATGGCCAATCCTTTTGTTCTCGGAAAAGATAAGTCACCACCAGAGGTGTCTGGCAATGGCTTATTCTGTTGTCATGCGAGGTTCAGCTTTGCACACACATGCTGGCATGGCGTCGTCAGCCTCTGTTCACACCCACCACAGAGTCTGACAAGGAACTTGAGGCTTCTGGATTGTTCAACCAGAGGCGGCATCGGCTGCTTCAGGTTCACTGGTCTTCAGGTCTGCAGAAGTTAATTCCTGGAGACTTGTGAGCAGGATCTGAGAGCTCGGGTTGCTAATTGCCAAGTGAAACTGTCTCCTCCGTATTTAAAGCCTGACTTTCTTCCAGTGTGTGCCGATTACAGCTTCAGTTTTTGCTACAGCGATCCCGGTCTTGGAGATATTCCTGTTTATGGTGATCCGTGTTGTGATTCTAAGTGGTGTGAGAGTTCCCCTGTTGTGCGTTACTTCCCCCTTTTTCTGTTTTTCCCCAGTACACATATTGTCTCACCTGTGTGTTTTGAGTGCTGAGTGTATGAGTTTCCATTCTCTCTTGTCCGTGTTGTTTTGTGGAGTTTTGTCTTTGTGTTTTCTGGCCTGCCCCGAAGGTGTGGGAGAGGGGGAGTAATATCAGGACTCTGACAGGAGTTAGGGTCGCGCTGGGGGCTCAGACCTGATTACCATCAAATGTACCTCCAAGATAAGGGACATCGCAGGGACTCTAGTCTGAGGGCCAGCCTAGGGGCACCTGTCCTATCATTGCATACCCCGTGACACCCCGTGACATCTGCTTTCCTGATTGAAATAAGATGTAGGGTCGAATAGTGTGGTAGATCAGGGGGATAGATGTTGGCTGAGCAAACTATGGAGGGTGTGTGGGCACCTTGAGGTATTTGGCCCTATGAAAGCTGCAGGTTCACTCTGTCGGATCATGCATAATACATTCAATCCCACTTTAGCACTACCATGCTGTTTGCATATTAAATACAATCAATCACGATCAACAAGCAACAAGCTCACAAGCGCTTCTTATTCTCTTAATGTTGTCTTTATTCATGGATGCCTTGCAGAATAAGGTCTTCCCAGTGTGTGGTCTATTTCATGGTCATGACTAATAGTTTTACATCCAGACTCCTGGATCATCCTGGATATGAAACTTTTATCTCCCTAATTGAGCATGATTGACGACTTGTGTCACTGTGAGAGAAAATATGATAGAATAATTAGAATAATGTGTGGAGGGAAGAGAAAATGTCTTGGGAGGGTAAAGAGATGTCGTAAGAGGTTGGATAGTTGAGGATAGTTTGGACAGAAGAGAGAGAATAATAAAAGTAAAAGTAAAGGAGTATATAAAGGAGTTATGTATGGTAAAAATGGAAACCCATCACACATGTAAACAGAATCTTAGCAGAAGGGTTATAGTTGAGTACTGTCATATAATGCCCACTAAATACTACTGTTTAGTCTACAAATAAAACTTCCATAAAATGCTTAAATGCCTAATGGTTATAGATCAGTAGGTCAATTCATGGAAGTCTGAGTTTCAGTTGAATGAATTACCTAACACAGTATAGGGAGCAAACAGGGGGAAGAAACTTTAGGACACAGTTTAGGGAGCAAGAGGGAATGTATACAGACAGAGTATGGGGAGTGAGGGGGAATGTATATGGACACAGTATGGGGAGCAAGGGGGCAAATTTGAGCACACAGTATTGGGAGTGAGGAGGGAGTGGGTCCGGACACACTGGTTAGTTACAGTCAGTAGTTTCCTCTTTCTCTCCTGTAGAGTGTAAGTTTTTACGGTCAGCAGTGTCCCCTCTCTCTCCTGCAAAATGTTAGCTCTTACAGTCAGCAGTGTAACCTTCTCTCTCCTGTAGAGTGTAAGCTCTTATGGTCAGCGGTGTCCTCTCTCTCTCCTGTAGCGTGCAAGCTCTTATGGTCAGCGGTGTCCTCTCTCTCTCCTGTAGAGTGTAAGCTCTTATAGTCAGCAGTATCCACTCTCTGTCCTGTAGCATGTAAGCTCTTATGGTTAGCGGTATCCACTCTCTCTCCTGTAGAGTGTAATCTCTTATAGTCAGCGGTTTCCCCTCTCTCCTGTAGCGTGTTGGGTCTTATGGTCAGCGGTGTCCCCTCTCTCCTATAGAGTGTAAGCTTTTATGGTCAGCAGTGTACCCTTTCTCTCCTGTAGAGTGTAAGCTTTTATAGTCAGCGTTGTCTACTCTCTCTCCTGTAGAGTGTAAGCTCTTATGGTCAGCGGTGTCCACTCTCTCTCCTGTAGAGGGAAGCTCTTATGGTCAGCAGGGTCCCCTCTCTTTCTATCCTTCCCCTTACATGTATTTTCTGAGAAATTGTAAGTTTTTCATTATTGAAATTTGCTCAAATGTATTCATTTCAAATCTAATCTTTGGGAAAAAATTGGCTACTTTCAAATTTAAAAACATTTCATCATTGCTACTAATAGTGATCAATGGACGTCTAAAGTTACTTGCTTTATTCTTAGTTGCCCAGTATGTCAATCCTTTAAATTAGTTCTGCCAAAATACATTGTCTAAAGAGTGACATCCACTACTTGGCAGTATAGTTATAAAAGGTCACTTAGTTTCCTATGACACATACTGTAAATCAAACAGACTTCAAAATGTTCAACTATGGAAACATTGCCCAAACAATTATATCACAAACTGACAAGCCAACAAAAGCAAATCTCCTGCCTCTTTGTCATTAAGGCTGTATCCTGTCCTATAATGTTGGTTAAGGCTTGTCTCTTCACGTGTCCAGTTCTCATCCATTTCTAATAAATCGATTCTAAACAAAAAAACAAAACTGTTACAAATAGAGAAAAATGGATACAAATTGGAAACCAAAGTTTCAAATTTTTAAGAGTTCCATTCTTATAAAATACTGAACAGTTTAGAACTATATTATTACAAGGAATGGAGGTCTCCCATATGATGAGAGGTTGGAAAAGATGGATTTCTTTAGAAAAAAGACGTCTCAGAGGAGATTTCATTTATATGTATAAATATATGTGTGGTCAATATAAAGGACTGGCACATGACTTATTTCTTCCAAAGACAATACTAAGGACCAGGGGGCACTCACTGCGGGTGGAAGAAAAGCGATTCCGACACCTAAATAGGAAAGGGTTCTTTACAGTTAGAGCAGTCAGACTGTGGAATACACTACCACAAGAGGTAGTAATGGCAGACACTGTAACAGCTTTTAAAGAAGGGCTGGATGATTTCCTCAGTATAAGTGACTTAATGACAAAATATATAATTGGTGGAGGAAGGTTAAACTAGATGGACCAGGGTCATTTTTCAACCTAAGTAACTATATTTAAAAATTTAAACTTGCTTCCATCTTGCATGTGTTTTCTTTCCATTTCCAGACAATCCATTTTAACAAGAGGTATATGTGAACACATTCAGTGTTCGAGGTACTTGTAGTGCCAAAAAAAGGATCCACAAACAGCAGCTCACACTGGATGACCATCTATTATGATCCGTTTCCTATAGACTTCACTGTAAAGATAAAAATATATCTAAAAAAAAAGTTGTTCATGCTATGGGCCCAGTTCATCAAGCAGTTTACACCAATTCTCTGGCATAAAACTACTTCAAATTTTGCAAACATTTTGCAATCCTTCTCGGTTTATCACCCATAGCAGCAAATCTCTAACCAATCTGACATACAGGAGCGATCACACCCGACAGTATCATCATAACTTATGCCACAAAAGTGGAGTCATTTACACCAGCCCCTGATGTGCATTTCTTGTAATGGTGCATAATAGTTGAAAAATGCACCAAATTTACTAATAGGCGCATTGTTCATTAATGGGGTGGTTCACTACTCTGAAATAGTGGCCACATCCCTATAAAACTCATAAGGAAGGCTTTTTCTAAATACCTTGTTCAGCCAATTCTGCTTATGAAAGGCGTTATTGTGGTCCGCTCATCCCCATAGCATGACCCCCGGGCTCCGTGGCCACTGGGATCCAGTGAGGTCCCATCAACTTCCAGTTGACCTGACACCACCGCGGCCGGCCCCAGTCTTCCTGAGTGACTGGGCTGTGGGCGGAATTTCCCCGCTCATCACAGCCCAGCATCACAGCCCAGCATCTTACGTGCGCTCTCCTTCACTGCAAAGCGCCACAAGCAGGAGTGATGCTGGGCAGGAGTAAGACTGGGGCTGGCTTGGAGATGTCAGGTCAACTGGAAGTTGATGTAACATCACCGGATCCCAGAAATCATGGAACCCAGGGGATCACTTCATGGGAATGAGCGGACCGCGATAGCGTCGCCCACAGGTAGAATTTTCTGAAAAAGGTATTTAGAAAAGGCCTTCCCTATCAGTTTTACAGAGATGCAGACATTATTGCAGATTAGTGAACCACCTCTTTAAGGCTTGCATAAAAATTGTCTTAAAGAGAACTGGTCAGCAGGTTTTTGCTGTGTAATCTGACAGCAGCATTATGTAGGGACAGACATCCTGATTCCCCTTTTATGGGTGCAGCAGTTATGACAGAATCACAATTTTCTGTACTGAGGGTTTACCAGAACTCAGTGTGTGACGCCCTGGCCTCTCAGCTTGTCACAGGGTATTGTGTAATAGATTCTGCACAGTATCCAATCCTCCTTGGTGGATCCTTGTCCTTAGGTGTTGCTAAAATCAGAGCCAGTCAAAACCTAGGAACACTTTGCACCATACCCACCAGACACACCATTGGGGGCCTGAAGGGAATAGGGCCGCCCACTTGGGGGCTTGGTAGGGGAAAGTGAAAAAGTGAGAAGGTTGTCGTGTGTTGGAGGAGAGAGAGAGAGGAGGTCAGGAGCAGGGCTTCTTGAGTCTACTAGGTGGCAGACGTTGGTCTGGGCCTGGTAGGAGCTGGAACCCCGGTCGTAGGGGATCGTGTCAAGGGGCATGGATTGCCGAGGAGGGCAGCCGGCGGCCTTGAGCCATCTCCGGACAGGGGCCAAGGCACGACGGGGTACGCGGACCCTAGGCCGGGAAGTAGCTTCAAGCATCCTGGTGATTCACCCGACAGGGGAGAAGTCTTCAAGATTCATCCCTCACCCACTCCAAAATCAGGGTACTAGCGCACCGATGGAATAGGACTTTCCCAAACACAGTCCAGAAAATCCTGAGCGTGAACCCTGAGAGTAAGCTCACTCCGTTAGCCATACGGGTGAGCGAAACCCGATTAGTTCCAGACTATAGGGTCCAACAAGTGAGAAGGTGTCACGGAAAAGGCCACAGGCTAACAAGCAACAACAAGGCCACGGATGCAAGCGTGCTCCCTCCTTGCTGCAGCGGTGCTCAGACCTCTGGTTTACAAGCTGTCGGTGTGAGTGTTCTTGGACTGAGTGAGTACACGAGACCCTTCCTTTTCCCAACGGCACCCCCAGCACCACCACCGGGCCCCGGGGCACAAACCCCCTACCCACGGAGGGGTTGAACACCTTGCTGCCATACCACCGCCACCGGGCTCCCCCACCAACAGCAGCGGTGATACTCCATCTTACCACGCACCGTGGGTGGTGTCACGAACTTCTAACTCCCCTGTACATACCCCCCTTTTCAAACTCAAGTGACCGCGCGAACCCCCGGGTCCGAAGACCCCTCGAGCTACCGCGGTTCCGGATCGGAGCGGCTCGGCCGCTGACACGGGGGCGGTACAAGTGTCTTTAGCCATGTATAACCTCACCTATACCACTGATTGTCAGCTTCCTGTATACACTGTGCATAGGCAGAAATCTGCTAATTAGTGGTAGAGGCGAGGTTCACAGAGCAAGTTGACTAGGAGGCAGGAGACACCTTGTGCTGTTGTGATAATCTCCTGCTCATAAAACGCTAATGTGCCGCTGCCGTGCAAGGAGCCGACTGCTGCTGCTCAGGTCCGAGCCTTCAGGGGAGGTGGCTTGAGGGTCTCCGGACCCGGGGGTCTCGCGAACATGCCGAAAAATGGGGGGACGTAGATCGGGCTAGGCCGTAATAAGTTCGTGACGCCACCCATGGTGTGTGGTGAGTTGGGACATCATCACTGCTGTTATGGGGCACCCGGGGGAGATGTTGTGTAGCAAGTTGTTAACCCCTCCGTGGGCAGGGATGGTGGTCCCGGGACCCGGTGGCTCAGTGCAGGGGATGGCGGCCACAGGTGGTGCTGCTGTACTCACTGTTGGTAAAACACACAAGTCTCTGGTAAACCAATGTGATGGTGGCCGGTGCCGCGGCCGGTTGCGTTCAGGTCCCCCACCCAGCTGGTAGTCTCTATACTGTTCCTGCACTTCTTTATGTAAGGTGGACTTTCCTGGTGTGAAACTCAGGAGTCTGCTCCCGGCTGGATGTGGCTTAAGGAGCCGTACCCGCAGACGCTGGCCCGTGGGATCTATGGGCCCAGGCGGTGACATCTTATCCCTAATCGATGGGCTGTTGTCTTCTGAGGGACTTTGGGTGGGACATGACCTCTAGTCCTGGCCTCAATCGGTTAATTAACCAGTCCGCTTGTTTCCGGTTTCTGGCTTCAGGATCCGAGTATCCCACTTTGTGCTACGGTTTCCGGGTCGGTTCCCCGTGTCGGTACCGGCGGGCTACAACCCTATACCGGTCCACCTCGGTTCTGCCGAGCCGTCTTCCCGTCTCCTGCTGACGGAGACCACCGTCTGTCTCCTAGCCAGTGGCATCAGGGCTTACATCCAGCCCACACTACTCTCCAAACTGAACTCCAAGCTAATCTGCTGTTTTTCCCGCCCTGGAATGTCTAGACCCCTGGGTGGGCGTGTCCCAACCGCCTGGTCACGCCCACTGGTGTGTCTATCTTTCCCTAAGGGGGGGTGACTAGGGTTTCTGGTTGACTGTGTGTTCCTAGTGAGGGAACGGTGTAATGCTGGGGCCCAACTGTGACTACCTGGTTTTTGCCAAGGCGTCACACTAATATTATTGAAACAGCCTAGTAAGCCTAGTAAGTGACACATCCCTGGAATCAGGCACTCAGCCCCTACATCATGCTGCTCTCGCATTACATAGCAAAAACCTGCTAACAGCTTTCCTTTATTGATTTGGGTGCCATGTTTTTTTCTTCCAGCCGGAAAGGAAGCAAACGGAAAACAATTTACGACACTTCTGTTCCCAATCACCTGAATAGAATATTTAATTTAGGGTTTTTTTTATTCTAAAATGGATCCAGAAAATGGAAAATGGAAAACACTACTGAACAAGTTATACAGTATTATATCTTCTCTATTGTTTGGCTAATGATGAAATATAATGCGGATACACGCATGTATGGTTATGTAATTAGGCAATGTGGTTCTGTATGATGATATTGGAGGATAAAAGTGCTGAGTCCTGAGTAATCGCCCGCTATACGGCTCGCACGCTCTCTGTATGGCTCCTACAGCACAGCTTCTGTTACAATCAATAGCATCATTATGGCATTACAGAATATGGGAACCTGAGGAACAGAGCAATCAGCCGTGTGAAGCTTCCCTCCGTGTGTGCGCAGCGTGCAGCACGGCCTAGAGGTGGTCAGGGCAGTAATATCTGTAATATCTTTACATAACACACCACAGGAATAAAGTCATTCAGAAGAAGTTCAATCGTTTTCATTTATTAATTAAATATAGGGCGCACCCTACAAAGGCAACACTACCTCCAGGAGTCGGAATAATAAATCATTAACGGCGGTACCATCACCTAATACAAAAAAGTGAATACAGCGTAATTGTCGGTAACTTATCTTCCCTTTCCTATGATGAGATTTAGAGATCATCGATGTAATAGTGAGCACGGAAACCCGTCTGATAAGACACGCGGGCGGCATTACTCATCTCAGACTGGAGTCTAAGGTTCTTGGTGAATCTCTCTTTCCAGGGGCCGTTGGGTCTATGTCTTAAGTTCTAATTGCTCCTTCCTTAGTCGAAGTTTCCATGTTGATATTAATTTATTTGTCTTATTTATCATATGCAGGATATCACAAAAAGTGAGTACTCCCCTCTCATTCTTGTAAATATTCCATTATAGCATTTCATGGGACAACACTGAAGATCTGACACTGGTATAACAGTGTAAATTTGGTGTGTCCTCACACAGCCATTAATGTCTAAACCTCTGGCAACAAAAGTGAGTACACTCCTAAGTGAAAATGGCCAAATTGTGTCCAATTAGCCATTTTCCCTCCCCGGAGTCATGTGTCTCATTAGTGTTACAAGGTCTCAGTTGTGAATGGGGAGCAGGTGTGTTACATTTAGTGTTATCACTCACATACTCTCTCATACTGGTCACTGGAAGTACAGCATGGCTCCTCATGGCAAAGAATTCTCTAAGGATCTGAAAAAAAGAATTGTTGCTTTACATAAAGATGGCCTTAGCTGTACGTAGATTGTCCACACTTTGAAACTGAGCTACAGTACAGTGGCCAAGACCATACAGAGGTTTAACTAGACAGGTGCCACTCATAACAGTCCCCACCACGGTCAAGCACAGAAGTTGAGTGTATGTGCTCAGCGTCATATCCGGAGGTTGTCTTTCAAAATAGATGTATGAGTGCTGTCAGCATTGCTGCAGAGTTTACACTGGTGGAGGGGTCAGCCAGTCAGTGCTCAAACAATACGGTACTCACTGCTGAAAATTGGTCTGCCTGGCTGTCATCCCTGAAGGAAGATTCTTGTAAAGAAAATGCAAAAGAAAGCCCACAAACAGTTTGCTGAAGTCAAGCAAACTAATGACATGGATTACTGGAACCATGTCCTGTGGTCTGATGAGACAAAGGTAAAAAATTTGGTTCAGATGGTGTCAGCGTGTGTGGTGGCAACCAGGTGAGGAGGACAAAGACAAGTGTGTCCTGCCTACAGTCAAGCATGGTGGTGTGAGAGTCATGGTTTGAGGTTGCATGAGTTTTGCCAGCTGTGGGGAGCTACAGTTCATTGAGGAAACCATGAATGCCAACATGTACTGTGACATACTGAAGCAGAGCATGATCCCCTCTCTTTGCAAACTGGGCAGCAGGGCAGTATTCCAACATAACGGCCCCAAAAACCTCCAAAACGACCACTGCCTTGCTAAAGAGACGGATGGTAAAGGTGCTGGACTGGCCAAGCGTCTCCATACCTAAACACTATTGAGCATCTGTGGGGCCTCCTCAAGCGAAAAGTGGAGGAGCAAACGGTCTATTATCCACCAGCTCCATGATGTCGTCATGGAGGATGGAAGAGGGTCCAGCGGCTCATGTGAGGCTCTATTGAACTGCATACCCAAGAGAGTTAAGGCAGTGCTTGAAAATAATGGTAGCAACACATAATATTGACACTTTGGGCACAATTTGGTGATTTTCACTTAGGGATGTACTCACTTTTGGTGCCAGCGGTTTAGACATTAATGGCTGTGTGTTATTTAGCGGACACCAAATTTACCCTGTTATACAAGCTGTGCACTGACTACTGTACATTGTACCAAAGTGTCAGATCTTAAGTGTTGTCCCATGAAAGGATATAATAAAATATTTGCAGAAATGTTGAGGGGTGTACTCACTTTTGTGATATACTGAACATAATTTAGTTTTGACATTTTAGTTTGAGGCTTTTTAACATACTGGAGCGATTTCCATTTAGAAGTGTTGAGATTGCTAGTCCTTGTCCTCACAATGCTCTTGCATCAACACCGCATTTGTAGAGTCTGTTATTATTTTATGCCGGCTCTTTGTGATTTTGTGATTCTTTGTTATCATTTTGTACCTTTTCGGCTTACATTAGTAAGTCATTGACATTGTTGAAGAAGAGATGCATCTTTTGAGAAGAAAACAGAAGTCTGAAAAGAGGTTTCTATATGAATATAATGTATAGGGATTCAGTAGCCTAAAAATGTTGTATGAGTGCTTATTGTTACAGTTATGGTGTCTGCTATGAAATGATCAGATTCTGTAGTGGAAGCCATGTGGGACTATGCATTGATAACAATATCTACACTGACATATAGTGCAGAATTGAGTGCATTGATGTACGACATAACAGTACACCCTGCATTGGATCTCCATATATCGAGAAGATTCAGGAGCTGACTCCAGACTATATACCGCAGACGCCAGCTGTGTTACACTGCCGACATCTATTTGTTACAGCAGCAACTGTAGCTTCTCCAACCGCTACTATTAAAGGGGGCTTTAAACGCAGCGATATCGCTAGCAAGCGTACCCGCCCCTGTCGTTTGTGCGTCACGGGCAAATTGCTGCCCGTGACGCACAATATCGTTAGGAGCCGTCACACACAATTCCCTGCCTAGCGACGTTGCTGTGGCCAGCGAACCACCTCCTTTCTAAGGGGGCGGTTTGTGTGACGTCACAGCGGTGTCACTAAGCAGCCGCCCAATAGAAGTGGAGGGGCGGAGATGAGCGGCCGTAACATCCCACCCACCTCCTTCCTTCCTCATTGTCGGCGGCCGCAGGTAAGCTGTAGTTCGTCGTTCCCGAGGTGTCACACATAGCGATGTGTGCTGCCTCTGGAACGATGAACAACCTCCGTCCTGCAACAATCAACGATTTTTGAAAATGAGCGGTGTCAACGATGGACGGTTTGGTGAGTATTTTCCATCGTTAATGGCCACTCGTTGGTGTCACACGCAACGACGTCGCTAACAATGTCGGATGTGCATCACGGAATCCGTGACCTCGGCGATATATCGATAGATACGTCGTTGCGTGTAACGGGGCCTTAAGACGTTTATATGACACTTTGTGATCTCTCTCAGTCTACCGACCTTAAAGATGTTGTCCAGTACTTTGACATTGATGGCCTATCCTAAGGGGTACTTTGCACGCTGCGACATCACAAGGCGATGCTGCGATGCCGAGCGCGATAGTCCCCGCCCCCGTCGCAGCTGCGATATCCTTGTGATAGCTGCCGTAGCGAACATTATCGCTACGGCAGCTTCACATGGACTCACCTGTCCTGGGACGTCGCTCTGGCCGGCGACCCGCCTCCTTATTAAGGGAGCGGGTCGTACGGCGTCACTGCGACGTCACACGGCAGGCGGCCAATAGGAGCGGAGGGGCGGAGATGAGCGAGATGTAAACATCCCGCCCACCTTCTCCCTTCCGCATAGCCTACGGAAGCCGCAGGACGCAGATAGGAGATGTTCCTCGCTCCTGCGACTTCACACACAGCGATGTGTGCTGCCGCAGGAGCGAGGAACAACATCGGACCGTCGCGTCAGCGTAATTATGGATTACGCCGACGCTGCACCGATGATACGATTACGACGCTTTTGCGCTCGTTAATCGTATCATCTAGGCTTTACACACTACGATGTCGCCTGCGATGCCGGATGTGCGTCACTTTCAATTTGACCCCACCAACATCGCACCTGCGATGTCGTAGTGTGCAAAGCCCGCCTTAGGATAGAGGATAGATCTTCTAACAATATAGGGATTATTAAAGACTGGTTGGAAATGACTGTGTTTTCATTAGTTTCCAATCAGTATTGATTAGTTTCAGAGCCAAAAAAGAAAAGTAAAAGCAGAACGTCAGCATAGCTCAGCCAGAATTATTGTGGATCAGGCCTAAAATGACGCTCTAATGTCCCAATGCAAAATCTGTCATTTGTCCTTGTACCTAGCTTGTGCCATTTGACTTCAGACCCTGATGCACTATCCATGTTGTGCTTCTCCAACCTCTGCCTGGGAGCATTTTTCAGGGCATAAACCATAATAAAAAAGGTTGGAATCATCTTGCAAAGAAAATATTTCTTACTCGTCACCATACAAGTGTATGTATCGCTGATAGACATGCTTATGTGAAGCCCCGCTAGTATGTGTCGGTGCAGTACCTTCAGGGACTCCACGTGGATGGAACAGTCTGGTCACAGGTAGGGAACCTTCTTTTAGGATTGTCGTGACGCCACTCTCAGTATTGCGGTCAGCGGGGACCGCCACTGCAGATTAAGGGATGCCTGGGGCTGATGGTGGGTGCAGTCAGTATATTAGCCCCCTGAGAGTGAGGCAAGCCCCAGGCCCCGGTGTATGTGTGTGGGACCACAGGTCGCAGAATGACTCAAACACAGTCCAAGAAGTCTTTCAACGTGTTTACTCACTGTTTGGAGGTCACGGTGAGATGCCCGGGCGACACTGTGATAACCAGGTTGAACCAGGAATTCCAGGAGGCCGTTCTGAGGGTAGCTGTCCACTCGCCTTCCTTGCACTCTTTCTGTTTTAGGAGGATCCTTTGCTTGAAGCGTGGTAGGACCCCTCCAGGGAAGCTGTTACCACCCTGCTCCCCTCTCTCTGGCTCGTCTGCCGGCAGCGTGGCCTTGGTGGGATGGCTTCTGGCCCTGTCCCCTTATGGGCCTGGTGATTGCTGCTTGGCTCAAGCTCTGTGTAGTCGTGGTGAGGGCATGAAGTACCCCCCCCCCACCTGTAGGTTAAGCAGCTCTGGATGATCTGCTGCCTGTACTGGGGACCTAGTTCCCCTTGTGTGCTCGGATACCGGGATCTCCGTACTCAGCCACCCTTCTCTCTGGATGATTTTCAGGCCGACCCACGGTACTCCTTTCTCCCCCGCTTTCAGCTACTGCACTCCTCAGGACCTGTCTCACACTCTAGAGCTCCTCTGCCCTGCTTCCTCACACTTCAACTTCTTCCTCCAGACTCTCCTCTTCCTCTCTCTCTCTGCCCTGCTTCCTAGCAACCAGCCCCTGAACACACCCCCAGCTGGGAATTGAAAGTTAACTCCTTCTGGCTACTCAAGGGTCCCCTCTGGTGATGTGGGAGGCCTGGTCACTATATGTTTGTGTGTGCGCCTCATCCTGGCCTTTGGAGATTACCTGGAAGCATTGTTCCCGCATGGGTGCAATACTCTGTTGTGCCTGACCAAGTCAGGGGCGCCACATTCCCCCTTAGTTATCATCAGCACGTCCTCGGGCTGCAAAGACAGGAGATAGAAAAAAAAGGTAAATACAAACTTTTCCCACACAGGGGCAATTATTTACATTTAAACATGCCAGGTACCATTCCGCCACCAACCACCCACATGTCCGAACCCCACCCAAAAACCTCCAGGAGGTAGGTCGCCGGTCCTTTTGGTGACCAGGCCTGGGCCATCACATTCCCCAGACCTTTCCTCCAATCTTCCTCTCCTGAGGAGAGTGGTGTAAGGTAGGCCCCATAAACAGGCGTACCCGCTTCCGAGTGTTGGAGGGCAGGCCCCATAAACAGGCGTGCCCCCTTGTTGGTGCAGAGCCATGCCCCTCAACAGGCAGACTCTGTGGTTGATACCTAGGAGGCAACTTTTTACAATGCAAAAGTTTGTGGTTAAAGCCAGTTCATAACCAGTGGTCTAACATTTTAAGGAGGTCTCACAATAGTCCTTGTGGGCACATTTCGCTTAAACGTTACTTAACTGTAAACAGGTTAAACATTACATTTCATACCGTCACTTTGAACTAAACTGTACTTTCTCTATAGCGTAATGGGAGCTGACCAAAGTTGCTGCGGGTTGATCTACGCAGTACTATACTGTCATCTGTCTGAGGTTGTGTCCTCCCACCCGATGTATGTGTCTCAATGTGAATAATAGGTGTGCTAGGTATTGATACCAGTGCATGGTCTTCTGCTTCAGCTACATTTGGCTCTTCCAGGTTCTGAACAGGTTCTTCTGGGTCTCTTACTTCTCCAGATTGAGGGAATGTAATAACCGGAATAACTACTGCTCCATTGTATTGAGGCCAACTTGCTGGAAAATCTCCAAGTACAGTATGGATCATCTTTTCTTTTGGTTCTTGAACTGGCAAAGGGTTGGGAATTTCTTCAGGGATTCTTAGTTGTTCAGGACATTTCTTTAAGCGATCTCTAGAAACGACAGCTGTTGTTTTTCCTCCATCTTTGCTGATAAGGCATGTCTTTTCATTGCTAAGCGTCGATGGTAACACAGTATAGGGTTCTTCTTCCCAGTGATTGTCAAGTTTATGACGTCTTCTCTTTCTTTTGAGAACTATATCTCCTGGCATCAAAGGAACAGCAGGTGCTTTTCGATTGTAGGCCTTTTCTTGTTTCTCACGCTGCTGAGTCAGGCTTCGCTCCACACACTCTTGTACTTTCTTGTATTGGGCTTGGCGGTTGGAATCCCAATCAGCACCTTGTAGATGGTCTTCAGGGGTCTCAACTCCCATTTCCAGATCTACTGGCAATCTCCCTGGTCTGGCCCTCATCAGGTATGCCGGTGTGCAGTTCGTGGAACTCACAGGGATGTTGTTATACATGTCCACTAGATCGGGCAGTTTTTCCGGCCACTGATTTCGTTCTTCTAGTGGGAGAGTCTTCAGAAGGTCGAGAATGATGTGGTTCATCTTCTCACACATGCCATTGGTCTGAGGATGGTAAGGCGTAGTACGGATCTTCTGGCAGCCGTATAGGTTACAAAACTCCTTAAACACTTCAGCTTCAAAGGCTGGTCCTTGGTCAGTGAGCACTTGATCTGGATAGCCATGTGGTCGACAGAAATGTGTCTGGAAAGCTTTGGCTGCAGTTTGACCTGTCAAGTCCTTGACTGGTACTACCACCAGGAATCTGGAGTAGTGGTCAACCATAGTGAGAGCGTAGTTGTAGCCTTGTCTGCTGGGTGCCAACTTTACATGGTCCAGGGCCACGATCTCCAGGGGCCGTTTAGTTTGGATTGGCTGGAGTGGTGCTCTCTGGCTGTGCTGGTCTTTTCTTCTAAGATTGCAGGGCCCGCAGTTTCGACACCACTTCTCTAGGGCAGATCTCATGCCCACCCAGTAGAATCTTACTTTAAGTAGGGCCTCCAGTTTCTTCCAACCAAAGTGGCCTGCACCATTGTGATAGGCTTCTAGCACCATCCTCGTATCCTTCTGTGGTACAATCACTTGCCACACCTTCTCATGCGTCCTCGGGTCAATGATGCTCCTGTAAAGTTTGTCTTGATAGATGAATAATCGACCCCTCTCCTTCCATAGGTACTGTGCCTCAGGTGGGGCTCCTTTGTCAAGGCTGGCGCCAGGCTGGCTGATCAGTTGCTTTACCAAGCCTACCGCTGGATCATTTTCCTGGGTCTCTTTCCAGTTGTAGTGAGGTAATGGGTTCAGGGTCACCTCTTGGCGGTTGGCACGCGACTGCCGACACTGTTTTGCTCCATGGCGATGGAACGCTGGCAGCTCAATCTCTTCAAGATCATCTTCATCTTCACCCTCGTCTGCTAGGTGAGGCATCCTGGACAGAGCATCTGCGTTGCCGTTCTTGCGGCCAGCTCGATACTTGACAGTAAAGTCATAATTCGCCAGTCGGGCTACCCAACGCTGCTCCATGGCACCCAATTTAGCAGTATCCAAGTGGGTCAGGGGGTTGTTGTCCGTGAAGACAGTGAATTTGGTGGCTGCCAGGTAGTGCTTGAACCGCTCTGTGATAGCCCATACCATGGCCAGGAACTCTAGCTTGAATGAGCTATAATTCTCCGGGTTTCTTTCAGTAGGCCTGAGCTTCCTGCTGGCGTAAGCAATCACACGCTCTTTGCCTCCCTGCACCTGTGAAAGCACTGCTCCCAGTCCCACATTACTGGCATCGGTGTACAGTACGAATGGCAGACCGTAGTCAGGGTAGGCTAGGATCTCTTCACCCGTCAAGGCCCCTTTCATTTGTCTGAAGGAGTGTTCTTCTGCTTCTCCCCAGTGAAATGGCGGGCCGGAGATCTTTCCTTTCTTCTTTGGGTGGCCTACCAGGAGCTCTTGCAAAGGCGCTGCCATTTTCGTGTAGCCCTTGATGAACCTTCTGTAGTAGCCTACCAAGCCAAGGAACTGACGTACCTCCCGGACGGTAGTAGGTGTGGGCCATTCCTGGATGACTGTGACCTTCTCTGGGTCCGGTGCTACTCCTTCTGCACTGACCACGTGACCTAGGTACTGGACCTTTGGCTTCAGTAAATGGCACTTGGATGGTTTCAGCTTCATTCCATATCGGGATAGCGCTTCAAAGACTTCAGCCAGGTTTTTCAGGTGGTCCTCGTAGGTCTTGGAGTACACGATGACATCATCCAGGTATAGCAGGACGGTTTCAAAGTTGAGGTGCCCTAGGCAGCATTCCATAAGCCTCTGGAAGGTCCCGGGGGCATTGCAGAGTCCAAATGGCATGCTGTTGAACTCACAGAGGCCCATTGGGGTGGTGAAGGCCGTCTTCTCCCGATCTTCTTCTGCTACAGATACTTGCCAGTAGCCACTAGTAAGATCTAGGGTAGAAAAGTAGTTAGAGGCTTTCAAGGCAGCGAGGGATTCCTCTATCCTTGGCAAAGGGTAGGCATCCTTGTGTGTTATCTGATTTATCCGTCTGTAATCCACACACATCCTCATCGTGCCATCCTTCTTTCTTACCAGGACCAGGGGAGCCGCCCAGGGGCTACAACTGTCCCTTATGACGCCTGCCTCCTTCATGTCCTTCAGCATGTCCTTTGTGCGCTGGTAATGGGCTGGTGGAATAGGCCTATGTCTTTCCTTAATGGGAGGATGACTGCCTGTGGGTATGTGATGTTGCACCCCTTTGATCCTACCAAAGTCTAGTGGGTTCTTACTAAAGACCTGCTCGTATTCCTGCACGACCCTGTAAACCCCATGTTTCTGGTAGTCGGGTGTAGAGTCAGTCCCCACGTGTAGTTTCTGGCACCAATCCTCTAACTGCTTTTGGGAGGTCTCGCCCTCTTTTGAGTCAGCTTGTGTCAGGGGACCTACAGGTGTTATGGCGTCATCTGAGCATGTAAACAGTTTGGCTATGGTAGCGTACCTTGGTAGTCTGGCTTCCTCCTCCCCACAGTTCAACACTCGTACAGGCACTCGTCCCTTGTGTACATCAACTACCCCCCTGGCTGTAAGAATCGTGGGCCAGTGGTCTGAATGAGTGGGCTCTAGTACAGCCTGGTAATCTTGTCCTCTGAGACCTACCGCTGCTCTACACCACATCATCATTTCACTCCGTGGGGGTATCACAATGGGGTTTGCATCCATCACCCGTACACTACCAATCTCACCGCCAGTCTGTTTTACCTGTTGCTTCCTCAGAATGATTCGGATCTCCTTTTGCAAGGCTCTTTGCGACCTGCCCTCAGCACCTTCAACAATCTGGTGAAGCAACAACAACACTTCCTCTAGGCAATTTTCTATGACATTAGTGCCTAAAATCATTTGCGGGTTCCTTTCTCTAATATCAGTGTCCACAACAATCAGTCCTTGTCCCTTCATTTCCTGCCTTCCCACCTTTATGGTTACCTCTTTGACCCCGATCTGGTCTATAGGTTGTCCGTTGGCAGCATAGATGGTGAGGGAGGGGTCCTGTGGTCGGAGATCGTCGTCCGACCAAAACCTACGATAAAGGACATACGGGATCGTGGTGACCTGAGAGCCGGTGTCCAATAATGCCGGGGTAGGGATCCCGTCCAGGACGATGGACAGGACAGGACGTCCACCCACGTACTGATCACAGCAGCGACCTGGGCCTGATCTTCTTAATCCTGAGGACTGGCCCCCGGCCCCAGGTTTGGCTCGTTTAAAGGACAGGCCCTTGCATAGTGACCTGCCTCCTGGCAACGACGACAGATGGGTTGTCCAGATGAGTCATAGCGATCACTGCTTCTGCCTCGGGTTGGGGGACCTCTTCTCCTCCGCATCCAAGGGACGTCCTCTGGGTTGTCAGCTAGCAGGATCCGATGAGGGACTTTGGTGTCTGAGGGCAACTGCATTGCTTTCAGGATTTGTGCGACGTCCTTAGTGAGCTGTTGCACCTGGGAGGATAGTGTATTTATGGTCTCTGCTGGCGTGTTGAGTCCTTTTGCAGTTACCAGGGTCTGCGAGGAGGATTCCGCTCCTGCAGCCGTGGAACTGGCAGGCCATGCTGGTGCGACGGGGTCTGTGTCCACAGGAGGTTGGAGTGCCTTCACTGCCCTGTCTTTCAGAATGGCAAAGTCCACGTCAGGGTGTTCCAGGGACCACAGCTTCATCTGCTTCCCATCCTCAGGAGAGCGCAGGCCCCGCAAGAATTGTTCCTTCATCATCCGGTTTCCTTCCTGATCACTGACAGGGTCCACCAGCTTGAGAGCCCGTAGTGCAGCCTGCAGCCTGAGGGCATAGTCTCTTATGCTATCTTGGGGCTTCTGCCGGCAG